>NW_024470777.1:320000-322500 GCF_017639515.1 Carcharodon carcharias
ACACACCCCCCCTCCCACACACACACACCCCCCCTCCCACACACACCCCCCCTCCCACACACACACACACCCCCCCCCACACACACACACCCCCTCCCACACACACACCCCCCCCTCCCACACACACACCCCCCCTCCCACACACACACACCCCCCCTCCCACACACACACACCCCCCCTCCCACACACACCCCCCCTCCCACACACACACACACCCCCCCCCCACACACACACACCCCCTCCCACACACACACCCCCCCCTCCCACACACCCCCCCCTCCCACACACACACACACCCCCCCTCCCACACACACACCCCCCTCCCCCCCACACACACCCCCTCCCACACACACACACACCCCCCCTCCCACACACACACACACCCTCCCACACACACCCTCCCCTCCCACACACACACACACCCTCCCACACACACCCTCCCCCTCCCACACACACACACCCCCTCCCACACACACACACCCTCCCACACACACCCTGCCCCTCCCACACACACACACCCTCCCACACACACCCTGCCCCTCCCACACACACACCCCCCCTCCCACACACATACGCCCTCCCACACACCCCCCCCTCCCACACACACACCCCCTCCCACACACACACCCCCCTCCCACACACACACCCCCCCTCCCACACACACACACCCCCTCCCACACACACACCCCCTCCCACACACACACACCCCCTCCCACACACACACCCCCTCCCACACACACACCCCCTCCCACACACACACACCCCCTCCCCACACACACACCCCCTCCCACACACACACCCCCCCTCCCACACACACACCCCCTCCCCACACACACACCCCCTCCCCACACACACACCCCCTCCCACACACACACCCCCTCCCACACACACACACCCTCCCACACACACACCCCCTCCCACACACACACACACACCCCCCTCCCACACACACACCCTCCCCACACACACCCCCTCCCACACACACACACCCCCTCCCACACACCCACCCTCCCCCTCCCACACACACACACACCCCCTCCCACACACACACCCCCCCTCCCACACACACCCCCCCTCCCACACACACACACCCCCCTCCCACACACACCCCCTCCCACACACACACACCCCCTCCCACACACACACCCCCCCTCCCACACACACACACCCCCTCCCCCACACACACACCCCCCCTCCCACACACACACACACACCCCCTCCCACACACACACACCCCCTCCCCCCACACACACACCCTCCCACACACACACACACCCCTCCCACACACACACCCCCTCCCACACACACACACCCCCTCCCCCCACACACACCCCCCTCCCACACACACACCCCCCCTCCCACACACACACCCCCTCCCACACACACACACCCCCTCCCCCCACACACACACCCTCCCACACACACACACCCCCCCTCCCACACACACACCCCCTCCCACACACACACACCCCCTCCCACACACACACACCCCCTCCCCCACACACACACCCCCTCCCCCCACACACACACCCCCCCTCCCACACACACACACCCCCCCTCTCACACACACACCCCCCCACACACACACACACCCCCCTCCCACACACACACCCCCCCCACACACACACCCTCCCCTCCCACACACACACCCCCCCTCCCACACACACCCCCTCCCACACACACACACCCCCCCTCCCACACACACACACCCCCTCCCACACACACCCCCTCCCACACACACACCCCCCCTCCCACACACACACACACCCCCCCACACACACACCCCCCCTCCCACACACACACACCCCCCCCACACACACACACCCTCCCACACACACACACCCCCTCCCACACACACACACCCTCCCACACACACACACCCTCCCCCACACACACACACACCCCCTCCCACACACACACCCCCCTCCCACACACACACACACCCCCTCCCACACACACACCCCCCCTCCCACACACACACACCCCCTCCCCCCACACACACACACCCCCTCCCACACACACACCCCCCTCCCACACACACACCCCCCCTCCCACACACACACACCCCCCTCCCACACACACACACACCCCCTCCCACACACACACCCCCCCTCCCACACACACACACACCCCCTCCCACACACACACCCTCCCCGCACACACACACACACACCCCCTCCCCCACACACACACCCCCCTCCCACACACACACACACCCCCCCTCCCACACACACACACCCCCTCCCCCCACACACACACCCTCCCACCCACACACACACCCCCTCCCACACACACACCCCCTCCCACACACACACACCCCCTCCCCCCACACACACCCCCCCTCCCACACACACACCCCCCCTCCCACACACACACCCCCTCCCACACACACACACCCCCTCCCCCCACACACACACCCCTCCCACACACAAACACCCCCCCTCCCACACACACACCCCCCTCCCACACACACACACCCCCTCCCACACACACACACCCC
>NW_024470778.1:0-107500 GCF_017639515.1 Carcharodon carcharias
GTGTGTGCTCTAACACTCACACACACTCACTTAAGCCTGACTGTTCGCTCTAACACTCACACACACTCACTCACTCCTGACTGTGTGCTCTAACACTCACACACACTCACTCACTCCAGACTTTGTGCTCTAACACTCACTCACACACACACTCCTGACTGTGTGCTCTAACACTCACACACACTCACTCACACCTGACTGTGTGCTCTAACACTCTCACACACTCTCACACAAACACTCCTGACAGTGTGCTCTAACACTCACTCACACACACTCCTGA
This sequence comes from Carcharodon carcharias, assembly GCF_017639515.1. Lineage (NCBI taxonomy): Eukaryota > Metazoa > Chordata > Chondrichthyes > Lamniformes > Lamnidae > Carcharodon > Carcharodon carcharias. Next base: position 281 of record NW_024470778.1, read on the forward strand.
CTGTGTGCTCCAACACTCACACACACTCACTCCTGACTGTGCGCTCTAACACTCACACACCCTCACTCACTACTGACTGTGTGCTCTAACACTCACACACACTCACTCACACCTGACTGTGCGCTCAAACACTCACACACTCTCACTCCTGACTGTGTGCTCTAACACTCACAAACACTCACTCGCTCCTGACTGTGTGCTCTTACACTCACACACACTCACTTCTGGCTGTGTGCTCTAACACTCGCTCACACTCTCTCCTGACTGTGTGCTCTAACACTCACACACACTCACTCACTCCTGACTGTGTGCTCTAACACTCACACACACTCACTCTCTCCTGACTGTGTGCTCTAACACTCACACACACTCACTCCTGACTGTGTGCTCTAACACTCACTCCCACACACTCACTCACTCCTGAGTGTGCGCTCTAACGCACACAGGCACACTCCTGACTGTGTGCTCCAGCACTCGCACACTCTCACTCCTGACTGTGTGCTCTAACACTAACATACACTCACTCACTCCTGACTGTGTGCTCTAACACTAACATACACACACTCACTACTGACTGCGTGCTCTAACACTCACACACACTCACTCACTCCTGACTGTGTGCTCTAACACTCACACACACTCACTCCTGACTGTGTGCTCTAACACTCACACACACTCACTCCTGACTGTGTGCTCTAACTCTCACACACACTCACTTACTCCTGACTGTGTGCTCGAACACTCACACACACTCACTCCAGACTGTGTGCTCTAACACGCACACACACTCACACCTGACTGTGTGCTCTAACACACTCACACACACACTCACACACACTCCTGACTGTGTGCTCTAACACTCACTCACACACACACACTCCTGACTGTGTGCTCTAACACTCACTCTCACACACACTCCTGACTGTGTGCTCTAACACTCACACACACTCACTCACACCTGACTGTGTGCTCTAACACTCTCACACACACTCACACAAACACTCCTGACTGTGTGCTCTAACACTCACAGGCACACACACACACACACTCCTGACTGTGTGCTGTAACACTTACTCACACACACTCACTCCTGACTGTGTGCTCTAACACGCACACAAACTCACTCACACCTGACTGTGTGCTCTAACACTCTCACACACACACTCACACACACACTCCTGACTGTGTGCTCTAACACTCACTCACACGCACACACTCCTGACTGTGTGCTCTAACACTCACACACACTCACTCACTTCTGACTGTGTGCTCTAACACTCACACACACTCACTCACTCCTGACTGTGTGCTCTAACACTCACACACACTCACTCACTCCTGACTGTGTGCTCTAACACTCACTCAGACACACTCCCCTGACTCTGTGCTCTAACACTCACACACACACACACACACACACTCCTGACTGTGTTCTCTAACACTCACGCACACACACTCACTCCTGACTGTGTGCTCTAACACTAACATACACACACTCACTACTGACTGTTTGCTCTAACACTCACACACACTCACTCACTCCTGACTGTGTGCTCTAACACTCACACACACTCACTCCTGACTGTGTGCACTAACACTCACACACACTCACTCCTGACTGTGTGCTCTAACACTCACACACACTCACTCCTGACTGTGTGCTCTAACACTCACACACACTCACTCACTCCTGACTGTGTGCTCTAACACGCACACACACTCACACACACCTGACTGTGTGCTCTAACACTCTCACACACACACTCACACACACACTCCTGACTGTGTGCTCTAACACTCACTCACACACACACACTCCTGACTGTGAGCTGTAACACTCACACACACTCACTTAAGCCTGACTGTGTGCTCTAACACTCACACACACTCACTCACTCCTGACTGTGTGCTCTAACACTCACACACACTCCCTCACTCCAGACTTTGTGCTCTAACACTCACTCACACACACACTCCTGACTGTGTGCTCTAACACTCACACACACTCACTCACACCTGACTGTGTGCTCTAACACTCTCACACACACTCACACAAACACTCCTGACTGTGTGCTCTAACACGCACACACACTCACACCTGACTGTGTGCTCTAACAGACTCACACACACACTCACACACACACTCCTGACTGTGTGCTCTAACACTCACTCACACACACACACTCCTGACTGTGTGCTCTAACACTCACACACACACACTCCTGACTGTGTGCTCTAACACTCACAAACACTCACTCACTCCTGACTGTGTGCTCTAACACTCACACACACTCACTCACTCCAGACTTTGTGCTCTAACACTCACTCTCACACACACTCATGACTGTGTGCTCTAACACTCACACACACTCACTCACACCTGGCTGTGTGCTCTAACACTCTCACACACACTCACACAAACACTCCTGACAGTGTGCTCTAACACTCACTCACACACACTCCTGACTGTGTGCTCTAACACTCACACACACTCACTCACACCTGACTGTGTGCTCTAACACTCTCACACACACTCACACAAACACTCCTGACTGTGTGCTCTAACACTCACAGGCACACACACACACACACTCCTGACTGTGTGCTGTAACACTTACTCACACACACTCACTCCTGACTGTGTGCTCTAACACGCACACAAACTCACTCACACCTGACTGTGTGCTCTAACACTCTCACACACACACTCACACACACACTCCTGACTGTGTGCTCTAACACTCACTCACACACACACACTCCTGACTGTGTGCTCTAACACTCACACACACTCACTCACTTCTGACTGTGTGCTCTAACACTCACACACACTCACTCACTCCTGACTGTGTGCTCTAACACTCACACGCACTCACTCACTCCTGACTGTGTGCTCTAACACTCACTCACACACACTCCCCTGACTCTGTGCTCTAACACTCACACACACACACACACACACTCCTGACTGTGTTCTCTAACACTCACTCACACACACTCACTCCTGACTGTGTGCTCTAACACTCACACACACTCACTCCTGACTGTGTGCTCTAACACTCACACACACTCACTCACTCCTGACTGTGTGCTCGAACACTCACACACACTCACTCACTCCTGACTGTGTGCTCTAACACGCACACACACTCACACACACCTGACTGTGTGCTCTAACACTCTCACACACACACTCACACACACACTCCTGACTGTGTGCTCTAACACTCACTCACACACACACACTCCTGACTGTGAGCTGTAACACTCACACACACTCACTTAAGCCTGACTGTGTGCTCTAACACTCACACACACTCACTCACTCCTGACTGTGTGCTCTAACACTCACACACACTCCCTCACTCCAGACTTTGTGCTCTAACACTCACTCACACACACACTCCTGAATGTGTGCTCTAACACTCACACACACTCACTCACACCTGACTGTGTGCTCTAACACTCTCACACACACACACACACACACCTGACTGTGTGCTGTAACACTCACTCACACACACTCACTCCTGACTGTGTGCTCTAACACGCACACACACTCACTCACACCTGACTGTGTGCTCTAACACTCTCACACACACACTCACACACACACTCCTGACTGTGTGCTCTAACACTCACTCACACACACACACTCCTGACTGTGTGCTCTAACACTCACACACACTCACTTAAGCCTGACTGTTTGCTCTAACACTCACACACACTCACTCACTCCTGACTGTGTGCTCTAACACTCACACACACTCACTCACTCCAGACTTTGTGCTCTAACACTCACTCACACACACACTCCTGACTGTGTGCTCTAACACACACACACTCACTCACACCTGACTGTGTGCTCTAACACTCTCACACACACTCACACAAACACTCCTGACAGTGTGCTCTAACACTCACTCACACACACTCCTGACTGTGTGCTCCATCACTCACACACACTCACTCCTGACTGTGCGCTCTAACACTCACACACCCTCACTCACTACTGACTGTGTGCTCTAACACTCACACACACTCACTCACACCTGACTGTGCGCTCAAACACTCACACACACTCACTCCTGACTGTGTGCTCTAACACTCACAAACACTCACTCGCTCCTGACTCTGTGCTCTTACACTCACACACACTCACCTCTGGCTGTGTGCTCTAACACTCGCTCACACTCTCTCCTGACTGTGTGCTCTAACACACACACACAAACACACACACGCTCCTGACTGTGTGCTCTAACACTCACACACACTCACTCACTCCTGACTGTGTGCTCTAACACTCACTCACACACTCTCCTGACTGTGTGCTCTAACAATCACACAGTCACTCACTCCTGACTGTGTCCTCTAACACTCACACACACTCACTCCTGGCTGTGTGATGTAACACACACACACTCAGTCCTGACTGTGTGCTCTAACACTCACACACACACACACACACTCCTGACTGGGTGCTCTAACACTCACACACACTCACTCACTTCGGACTGTGTGCTCTAACACTCACACACACTCACTCACTCCTGACTGTGTGCTCTAACACTCACACACACTCACTCACTTCTGACTGTGTGCTCTAACACTCACTCACACACACTCTCCTGACGCTGTGCTCTAACACTCACACACACAAACACACACACACACACACACACACTCCTGACTGTGTGCTCTAACACTCACTCACACACACACACTCCTGACTGTGTGCTCTAACACTCACACACACTCACTTAAGCCTGACTGTGTGCTCTAACACTCACACACACTCACTCACTCCTGACTGTGTGCTCTAACACTCACTCACTCACACTCTCCTGACTCTGTGCTCTAACACTCACACACACACACGCACACACACACACTCCTGACTGTGTGCTGTAATACTCACTCACACACACTCACTCCTGACTGTGTGCTCTAACACTCACTCACACACACTCTCCTGACTCTGTGCTCTAACACTCACACACACACACGCACACACACACACTCCTGACTGTGTGCTCTAACACTCACTCACACACACTCACTCCTGACTGTGTGCTCTAACACTCACTCACACACACACACTCCTGACTGTGTGCTCTAACACTCACAAACACTCACTCACTCCTGACTGTGTGCTCTTACACTCACACACACTCACTCCTGGCTGTGTGCTCTAACACTCGCTCACACTCTCTCCTGACTGTGTGCTTTAACACTCACACACACACACACGCTTCTGACTGTGTGCTCTAACACTCACACACACTCACTCACTCCTGACTGTGTGCTCTAACACTCACACACACTCACTCACTCCTGACTGTGTGCCCTAACACTCACACACACTCACTCCTGACTGTGTGCTCTAACACTTACACACCCTCACTCACTACTGACTGTGTGCTCTATCACTCACACATACTCACTCGCACCTGACTGTGCGCTCTAACACTCACACACACTCGCACCTGACTGTGTGCTCTAACACTCACACACACTCACTCACTCCTGAGTGTGCGCTCTAACACACACAGACACACTCCTGACTGTGTGCTCCAGCGCTCACACACTCTCACTCCTGACTGTGTGCTCTAACACTAACATACACTCACTCACTCCTGACTGTGTGCTCTAACACTAACATACACACACTCACTACTGACTGTGTGCTCTAACACTCACACACCCTCACTCACTACTGACTGTGTGCTCTAACACTCACACACACTCACTCACACCTGACTGTGCGCTCAAACACTCACACACACTCACTCCTGACTGTGTGCTCTAACACTCACAAACACTCACTCGCTCCTGACTCTGTGCTCTTACACTCACACACACTCACCTCTGGCTGTGTGCTCTAACACTCGCTCACACTCTCTCCTGACTGTGTGCTCTAACACACACACACACACACACACGCTCCTGACTGTGTGCTCTAACACTCATACACACTCACTCACTCCTGACTGTGTGCTCTAACACTCACTCACACACTCTCCTGACTGTGTGCTCTAACAAGCACACAGTCACTCACTCCTGACTGTGTCCTCTAACACTCACACACACTCACTCCTGGCTGTGTGATGTAACACACACACACTCAGTCCTGACTGTGTGCTCTAACACTCACACACACACACACACACACTCCTGACTGGGTGCTCTAACACTCACACACACTCACTCACTTCGGACTGTGTGCTCTAACACTCACACACACTCACTCACTCCTGACTGTGTGCTCTAACACTCACACACACTCACTCACTTCTGACTGTGTGCTCTAACACTCACTCACACACACTCTCCTGACGCTGTGCTCTAACACTCACACACACAAACACACACACACACACACACACACACACTCCTGACTGTGTGCTCTAACACTCACTCACACACACACACTCCTGACTGTGTGCTCTAACACTCACACACACTCACTTAAGCCTGACTGTGTGCTCTAACACTCACACACACTCACTCACTCCTGACTGTGTGCTCTAACACTCACTCTCTCACACTCTCCTGACTCTGTGCTCTAACACTCACACACACACACGCACACACACACACTCCTGACTGCGTGCTGTAACACTCACTCACACACACTCACTCCTGACTGTGTGCTCTAACACTCACTCACACACACTCTCCTGACTCTGTGCTCTAACACTCACACACACACACGCACACACACACACTCCTGACTGTGTGCTCTAACACTCACTCACACACACTCACTCCTGACTTTGTGCTCTAACACTCACTCACACACACACTCCTGAATGTGTGCTCTAACACTCACACACACTCACTCACACCTGACTGTGTGCTCTAACACTCTCACACACACACACACACACACCTGACTGTGTGCTGTAACACTCACTCACACACACTCACTCCTGACTGTGTGCTCTAACACGCACACACACTCACTCACACCTGACTGTGTGCTCTAACACTCTCACACACACACTCACACACACACTCCTGACTGTGTGCTCTAACACTCACTCACACACACACACTCCTGACTGTGTGCTCTAACACTCACACACACTCACTTAAGCCTGACTGTTTGCTCTAACACTCACACACACTCACTCACTCCTGACTGTGTGCTCTAACACTCACACACACTCACTCACTCCAGACTTTGTGCTCTAACACTCACTCACACACACACTCCTGACTGTGTGCTCTAACACACACACACTCACTCACACCTGACTGTGTGCTCTAACACTCTCACACACACTCACACAAACACTCCTGACAGTGTGCTCTAACACTCACTCACACACACTCCTGACTGTGTGCTCCATCACTCACACACACTCACTCCTGACTGTGCGCTCTAACACTCACACACCCTCACTCACTACTGACTGTGTGCTCTAACACTCACACACACTCACTCACACCTGACTGTGCGCTCAAACACTCACACACACTCACTCCTGACTGTGTGCTCTAACACTCACAAACACTCACTCGCTCCTGACTCTGTGCTCTTACACTCACACACACTCACCTCTGGCTGTGTGCTCTAACACTCGCTCACACTCTCTCCTGACTGTGTGCTCTAACACACACACACAAACACACACACGCTCCTGACTGTGTGCTCTAACACTCACACACACTCACTCACTCCTGACTGTGTGCTCTAACACTCACTCACACACTCTCCTGACTGTGTGCTCTAACAATCACACAGTCACTCACTCCTGACTGTGTCCTCTAACACTCACACACACTCACTCCTGGCTGTGTGATGTAACACACACACACTCAGTCCTGACTGTGTGCTCTAACACTCACACACACACACACACACACTCCTGACTGGGTGCTCTAACACTCACACACACTCACTCACTTCGGACTGTGTGCTCTAACACTCACACACACTCACTCACTCCTGACTGTGTGCTCTAACACTCACACACACTCACTCACTTCTGACTGTGTGCTCTAACACTCACTCACACACACTCTCCTGACGCTGTGCTCTAACACTCACACACACAAACACACACACACACACACACACACTCCTGACTGTGTGCTCTAACACTCACTCACACACACACACTCCTGACTGTGTGCTCTAACACTCACACACACTCACTTAAGCCTGACTGTGTGCTCTAACACTCACACACACTCACTCACTCCTGACTGTGTGCTCTAACACTCACTCACTCACACTCTCCTGACTCTGTGCTCTAACACTCACACACACACACGCACACACACACACTCCTGACTGTGTGCTGTAATACTCACTCACACACACTCACTCCTGACTGTGTGCTCTAACACTCACTCACACACACTCTCCTGACTCTGTGCTCTAACACTCACACACACACACGCACACACACACACTCCTGACTGTGTGCTCTAACACTCACTCACACACACTCACTCCTGACTGTGTGCTCTAACACTCACTCACACACACACACTCCTGACTGTGTGCTCTAACACTCACAAACACTCACTCACTCCTGACTGTGTGCTCTTACACTCACACACACTCACTCCTGGCTGTGTGCTCTAACACTCGCTCACACTCTCTCCTGACTGTGTGCTTTAACACTCACACACACACACACGCTTCTGACTGTGTGCTCTAACACTCACACACACTCACTCACTCCTGACTGTGTGCTCTAACACTCACACACACTCACTCACTCCTGACTGTGTGCTCTAACACTCACACACACTCACTCCTGACTGTGTGCTCTAACACTTACACACCCTCACTCACTACTGACTGTGTGCTCTATCACTCACACATACTCACTCGCACCTGACTGTGCGCTCTAACACTCACACACACTCGCACCTGACTGTGTGCTCTAACACTCACACACACTCACTCACTCCTGAGTGTGCGCTCTAACACACACAGACACACTCCTGACTGTGTGCTCCAGCGCTCACACACTCTCACTCCTGACTGTGTGCTCTAACACTAACATACACTCACTCACTCCTGACTGTGTGCTCTAACACTAACATACACACACTCACTACTGACTGTGTGCTCTAACACTCACACACCCTCACTCACTACTGACTGTGTGCTCTAACACTCACACACACTCACTCACACCTGACTGTGCGCTCAAACACTCACACACACTCACTCCTGACTGTGTGCTCTAACACTCACAAACACTCACTCGCTCCTGACTCTGTGCTCTTACACTCACACACACTCACCTCTGGCTGTGTGCTCTAACACTCGCTCACACTCTCTCCTGACTGTGTGCTCTAACACACACACACACACACACACACGCTCCTGACTGTGTGCTCTAACACTCATACACACTCACTCACTCCTGACTGTGTGCTCTAACACTCACTCACACACTCTCCTGACTGTGTGCTCTAACAAGCACACAGTCACTCACTCCTGACTGTGTCCTCTAACACTCACACACACTCACTCCTGGCTGTGTGATGTAACACACACACACTCAGTCCTGACTGTGTGCTCTAACACTCACACACACACACACACACACTCCTGACTGGGTGCTCTAACACTCACACACACTCACTCACTTCGGACTGTGTGCTCTAACACTCACACACACTCACTCACTCCTGACTGTGTGCTCTAACACTCACACACACTCACTCACTTCTGACTGTGTGCTCTAACACTCACTCACACACACTCTCCTGACGCTGTGCTCTAACACTCACACACACAAACACACACACACACACACACACACACTCCTGACTGTGTGCTCTAACACTCACTCACACACACACACTCCTGACTGTGTGCTCTAACACTCACACACACTCACTTAAGCCTGACTGTGTGCTCTAACACTCACACACACTCACTCACTCCTGACTGTGTGCTCTAACACTCACTCTCTCACACTCTCCTGACTCTGTGCTCTAACACTCACACACACACACGCACACACACACACTCCTGACTGCGTGCTGTAACACTCACACACACACACTCACTCCTGACTGTGTGCTCTAACACTCACTCACACACACTCTCCTGACTCTGTGCTCTAACACTCACACGCACACACGCACACACACACACTCCTGACTGTGTGCTCTAACACTCACTCACACACACTCACTCCTGACTGTGTGCTCTAACACTCACTCACACACACACACTCCTGACTGTGTGCTCTAACACTCACAAACACTCACTCACTCCTGACTGTGTGCTCTTACACTCACACACACTCACTCCTGGCTGTGTGCTCTAACACTCGCTCACACTCTCTCCTGACTGTGTGCTTTAACACTCACACACACACACACGCTTCTGACTGTGTGCTCTAACACTCACACACACTCACTCACTCCTGACTGTGTGCTCTAACACTCACACACACTCACTCACTCCTGACTGTGTGCTCTAACACTCACACACACTCACACCTGACTGTGTGCTCTAACACTTACACACCCTCACTCACTACTGACTGTGTGCTCTATCACTCACACATACTCACTCGCACCTGACTGTGCGCTCTAACACTCACACACACTCGCACCTGACTGTGTGCTCTAACACTCACACACACTCACTCACTCCTGAGTGTGCGCTCTAACACACACAGACACACTCCTGACTGTGTGCTCCAGCGCTCACACACTCTCACTCCTGACTGTGTGCTCTAACACTAACATACACTCACTCACTCCTGACTGTGTGCTCTAACACTAACATACACACACTCACTACTGACTGTGTGCTCTAACACTCACACACACTCACTCCTGACTGTGTGCTCTAACACTCACACACACTCACTCCTGACTGTGTGCTCTAACACTCACACACACTCACTCACTCCAGACTGTGTGCTCTAACACGCACACACACTCACTCACACCTGACTGTGTGCTCTAACACTCTCACACACACTCGCACAAACACTCCTGACTTTGTGCTCTAACACTCACTCACACACACACACTCCTGACTGTGTGCTGTAACACTCACACACACTCACTTAAGCCTGACTGTGTGCTCTAACACTCACACACACTCACTCACTCCTGACTGTGTGCTCTAACACTCACGCACACTCCCTCACTCCAGACTTTGTGCTCTAACACTCACTCACACACACACTCCTGACTGTGTGCTCTAACACTCACACACACTCACTCACACCTGACTGTGTGCTCTAACACTCTCACACACACTCGCACAAACACTCCTGACTTTGTGCTCTAACACTCACACACACTCATTCACTGCTGACTGTGTGCTCTAACACTCACTCACACACACACACTCCTGACTGTGTGCTCTAACACTCACACACACTCACTTAAGCCTGACTGTGTGCTCCATCACTCACACACACTCACTCACTCCTGACTGTGTGCTCTAACACTCACACACACTCTCCTGACTGTGTGCTCTAACAATCACACAGTCACTCACTCCTGACTGTGTCCTCTAACACTCACACACACTCACTCCTGGCTGTGTGATGTAACACACACACACTCAGTCCTGACTGTGTGCTCTAACACTCACACACACACACACACACACACTCCTGACTGGGTGCTCTAACACTCACACACACTCACTCACTTCGGACTGTGTGCTCTAACACTCACACACACTCACTCACTCCTGACTGTGTGCTCTAACACTCACACACACTCACTCACTTCGGACTGTGTGCTCTAACACTCACTCACACACACACACTCCTGACTGTGTGCTCTAACACTCACACACACTCACTTAAGCCTGACTGTGTGCTCTAACACTCACACACACTCACTCACTCCTGACTGTGTGCTCTAACACTCACTCACTCACACTCTCCTGACTCTGTGCTCTAACACTCACACACACACACGCACACACACACACTCCTGACTGTGTGCTGTAACACTCACTCACACACACTCACTCCTTTCTTTGTGCTCTAACACTCACTCACACACACTCTCCTGACTCTGTGCTCTAACACTCACACACACACACACACACACTCCTGACTGTGTGCTCTAACACTCACTCACACACACTCACTCCTGACTGTGTGCTCTAACACTCACTCACACACACACACTCCTGACTGTGTGCTCTAACACTCACAAACACTCACTCACTCTTGACTGTGTGCTCTTACACTCACACACACTCACTCCTGGCTGTGTGCTCTAACACTCGCTCACACTCTCTCCTGACTGTGTGCTCTAACACTCACACACACACACACGCTTCTGACTGTGTGCTCTAACACTCACACACACTCACTCACTCCTGACTGTGTGCTCTAACACTCACACACACTCACTCACTCCTGACTGTGTGCTCTAACACTCACACACACTCACACCTGACTGTGTGCTCTAACACTCACACACCCTCACTCACTACTGACTGTGTGCTCTATCACTCACACATACTCACTCGCACCTGACTGTGCGCTCTAACACTCACACACACTCACTCCTGACCTTGTGCTCTAACACTCACACACATTCACTCACTACTGACTGTGTGCTCTAACACTCACACACACTCACTCACTCCTGAGTGTGCGCTCTAACACACACAGACACACTCCTGACTGTGTGCTCCAGCGCTCACACACTCTCACTCCTGACTGTGTGCTCTAACACTAACATACACTCACTCACTCCTGACTGTGTGCTCTAACACTAACATACACACACTCACTACTGACTGTGTGCTCTAACACTCACACACACTCACTCACTCCTGACTGTGTGCTCTAACACTCACACACACTCACTCACTCCTGACTGTGTGCTCTAACACTCACTCACACACACTCTCCTGACTCTGAGCTCTAACACTCACACACACACACGCACACACACACACTCCTGACTGTGTGCTGTAACACTCACTCACACACACTCACTCCTGACTGTGTGCTCTAACACTCACTCACACACACTCTCCTGACTCTGTGCTCTAACACTCACACACACACACACGCACACACACACACTCCTGACTGTGTGCTCTAACACTCACTCACACACACTCACTCCTGACTGTGTGCTCTAACACTCACTCACACACACACACTCCTGACTGTGTGCTCTAACACTCACAAACACTCACTCACTCCTGACTGTGTGCTCTTACACTCACACACACTCACTCCTGGCTGTGTGCTCTAACACTCGCTCACACTCTCTCCTGACTGTGTGCTTTAACACTCACACACACACACACGCTTCTGACTGTGTGCTCAAACACTCACACACACTCACTCACTCCTGACTGTGTGCTCTAACATTCACACACACTCACTCACTCCTGACTGTGTGCTCTAACACTCACACACACTCACACCTGACTGTGTGCTCTAACACTTACACACCCTCACTCACTACTGACTGTGTGCTCTATCACTCACACATACTCACTCGCACCTGACTGTGCGCTCTAACACTCACACACACTCGCACCTGACTGTGTGCTCTAACACTCACACACACTCACTCACTCCTGAGTGTGCGCTCTAACACACACAGACACACTCCTGACTGTGTGCTCCAGCGCTCACACACTCTCACTCCTGACTGTGTGCTCTAACACTAACATACACTCACTCACTCCTGACTGTGTGCTCTAACACTAACATACACACACTCACTACTGACTGTGTGCTCTAACACTCACACACACTCACTCCTGACTGTGTGCTCTAACACTCACACACACTCACTCCTGACTGTGTGCTCTAACACTCACACACACTCACTCACTCCTGACTGTGTGCTCGAACACTCACACACACTCACTCCAGACTGTGTGCTCTAACACGCACACACTCTCACTCACACCTGACTGTGTGCCCTAACACTCTCACACACACACTCACACACACACTCCTGACTGTGTGCTCTAACACTCACTCACACACACACACTCCTGACTGTGTGCTGTAACACTCACACACACTCACTTAAGCCTGACTGTGTGCTCTAACACTCACACACACTCACTCACTCCAGACTTTGTGCTCTAACACTCACTCACACACACACTCCTGACTGTGTGCTCTAACACTCACACACACTCATTCACTGCTGACTGTGTGCTCTAACACTCACTCACACACACACACTCCTGACTGTGTGCTCTAACACTCACACACACTCACTTAAGCCTGACTGTGTGCTCCATCACTCACACACACTCACTCACTCCTGACTGTGTGCTCTAACACTCACTCACACACTCTCCTGACTGTGTGCTCTAACAATCACACAGTCACTCACTCCTGACTGTGTCCTCTAACACTCACACACACTCACTCCTGGCTGTGTGATGTAACACACACACACTCAGTCCTCACTGTGTGCTCTAACACTCACACACACACACACACACACTCCTGACTGGGTGCTCTAACACTCACACACACTCACTCACTCCTGACTGTGTGCTCTAACACTCACACACACTCACTCACTTCTGACTGTGTGCTCTAACACTCACTCACACACACTCTCCTGACGCTGTGCTCTAACACTCACACACACAAACACACACACACACACACACACACACTCCTGACTGTGTGCTCTAACACTCACTCACACACACACACTCCTGACTGTGTGCTCCAACACTCACTCACACTCACTCACTCCTGACTGTGTGCTCTAACACTCACTCACTCACACTCTCCTGACTCTGTGCTCTAACACTCACACACACACACGCACACACACACACTCCTGACTGTGTGCTGTAACACTCACTCACACACACTCACTCCTTTCTTTGTGCTCTAACACTCACTCACACACACTCTCCTGACTCTGTGCTCTAACACTCACACACACACACGCACACACACACACTCCTGACTGTGTGCTCTAACACTCACTCACACACACTCACTCCTGACTGTGTGCTCTAACACTCACTCACACACACACACTCCTGACTGTGTGCTCTAACACTCACAAACACTCACTCACTCTTGACTGTGTGCTCTTACACTCACTCACACTCACTCCTGGCTGTGTGCTCTAACACTCGCTCACACTCTCTCCTGACTGTGTGCTCTAACACTCACACACACACACGCTTCTGACTGTGTGCTCTAACACTCACACACACTCACTCACTCCTGACTGTGTGCTCTAACACTCACACACACTCACTCACTCCTGACTGTGTGCTCTAACACTCACACACACTCACACCTGACTGTGTGCTCTAACACTCACACACCCTCACTCACTACTGACTGTGTGCTCTATCACTCACACATACTCACTCGCACCTGACTGTGCGCTCTAACACTCACACACACTCACTCCTGACCTTGTGCTCTAACACTCACACACATTCACTCACTACTGACTGTGTGCTCTAACACTCACACACACTCACTCACTCCTGAGTGTGCGCTCTAACACACACAGACACACTCCTGACTGTGTGCTCCAGCGCTCACACACTCTCACTCCTGACTGTGTGCTCTAACACTAACATACACTCACTCACTCCTGACTGTGTGCTCTAACACTAACATACACACACTCACTACTGACTGTGTGCTCTAACACTCACACGCACTCACTCACTCCTGACTGTGTGCTCTAACACTCACACACACTCACTCCTGACTGTGTCCTCTAACACTCACACACACTCACTCCTGACTGTGTGCTCTAACACTCACACACACTCACTCCTGACTGTGTGCTCTAACACTCACACACACTCACTCACTCCTGACTGTGTGCTCGAACACTCACACACACTCACTCCAGACTGTGTGCTCTAACACGCACACACACTCACTCACACCTGACTGTGTGCTCTAACACTCTCACACACACACTCACACACACACTCCTGACTGTGTGCTCTAACACTCACTCACACACACACACTCCTGACTGTGTGCTGTAACACTCACACACACTCACTTAAGCCTGACTGTGTGCTCTAACACTCACACACACTCACTCACTCCTGACTGTGTGCTCTAACACTCACGCACACTCCCTCACTCCAGACTTTGTGCTCTAACACTCACTCACACACACACTCCTGACTGTGTGCTCTAACACTCACACACACTCACTCACACCTGACTGTGTGCTCTAACACTCTCACACACACTCGCACAAACACTCCTGACTTTGTGCTCTAACACTCACACACACTCATTCACTCCTGACTGTGTGCTCTAACACTCACTCACACACACACACTCCTGACTGTGTGCTCTAACACTCACACACACTCACTTAAGCCTGACTGTGTGCTCTAACACTCACACACACTCACTCACTCCTGACTGTGTGCTCTAACACTCACTCACACACACTCTCCTGACTCTGAGTTCTAACTCACACACACACACACACACACACACACACCTGACTGTGTGCTGTAACACTCTCACACACACACTCACACACACACTCCTGACTGTGTGCTCTAACACTCACTCACACACACACACTCCTGACTGTGTGCTCTAACACTCACACACACTCACTTAAGCCTGACTGTGTGCTCTAACACTCACACACACTCACTCACTCCTGACTGTGTGCTCTAACACTCACACACACTCACTCACTCCAGACTTTGTGCTCTAACACTCACTCACACACACACTCCTGACTGTGTGCTCTAACACTCACACACTCTCACTCACACCTGACTGTGTGCTCTAACACTCTCACACACAATCACACAAACACTCCTGACAGTGTGCTCTAACACTCACTCACACACACTCCTGACTGTGTGCTCCAACACTCACACACACTCACTCCTGATTGTGTGCTCTAACACTCACACACCCTTACTCACTACTGACTGTGTGCTCTAACACTCACACACACTCACTCACACCTGACTGTGCGCTCAAACACTCACACACACTCACTCCTGACTGTGTGCTCTAACACTCACAAACACTCAATCACTCCTGACTGTGTGCTCTTACACTCACACACACTCACTCCTGGCTGTGTGCTCTAACACTCGCTCACACTCTCTCTTGACTGTGTGCTCTAACACTCACACACACACACACACACGCTCCTGACTGTGTGCTCTAACACTCACACACACTCACTCACTCCTGACTGTGTGCTCTAACACTCACTCACACACTCTCCTGACTGTGTGCTCTAACAATCACACAGTCACTCACTCCTGACTGTGTCCTCTAACACTCACACACACTCACTCCTGGCTGTGTGATGTAACACACACACACACACACTCCTGACTGTGTGCTCTAACACTCACACACACTCACTCACTTCGGACTGTGTGCTCTAACACTCACACACACTCACTCACTCCTGACTGTGTGCTCTAACACTCACACACAATCACTCACTTCTGACTGTGTGCTCTAACACTCACTCACACACACTCTCCTGACGCTGTGCTCTAACACTCCCACACACACACACACACACACTCCTGACTGTGTGCTCTAACACTCACAAACACTCACTCACTCCTGACTGTGTGCTCTAACACTCACACACACTCACTCCTGACTGTGTGCTCTAACACTCACTCACACACACTCTCCTGACTCTGTGCTCTAACACTCACACACACACACGCACACACACACACTCCTGACTGTGTGCTCTAAAACTCACTCACACACACTCACTCCTGACTGTGTGCTCTAACACTCACTCACACACACACACTCCTGACTGTGTGCTCTAACACTCACAAACACTCACTCACTCCTGACTGTGTGCTCTTACACTCACGCACACTCACTCCTGGCTGTGTGCTCTAACACTCGCTCACACTCTCTCCTGACTGTGTGCTCTAACACTCACACACACACGCTTCTGACTGTGTGCTCTAACACTCACACACACTCACTCACTCCTGACTGTGTGCTCTAACACTCACACACACTCACTCACTCCTGACTGTGTGCTCTAACACTCACACACACTCACTACTGACTGTGTGCTCTAACACTCACACACCCTCACTCACTACTGACTGTGTGCTCTATCACTCACACATACTCACTCGCACCTGACTGTGCGCTCTAACACTCACACACACTCACTCCTGACCTTGTGCTCTAACACTCACACACATTCACTCACTACTGACTGTGTGCTCTAACACTCACACACACTCACTCACTCCTGAGTGTGCGCTCTAACACACACAGACACACTCCTGACTGTGTGCTCCAGCGCTCACACACTCTCACTCCTGACTGTGTGCTCTAACACTAACATACACACACTCACTACTGACTATGTGCTCTAACACTCACACACACTCACTCACTCCTGACTGTGTGCTCTAACACTCACACACACTCACTCCTGACTGTGTGCTCTAACACTCACACACACTCACTCCTGACTGTGTGCTCTAACACTCACACACACTCACTCCTGACTGTGTGCTCTAACACTCACACACACTCACTCACTCCTGACTGTGTGCTCGAACACTCACACACACTCACTCCAGACTGTGTGCTCTAACACGCACACACACTCACTCACACCTGACTGTGTGCTCTAACACTCTCACACACACACTCACACACACACTCCTGACTGTGTGCTCTAACACTCACTCACACACACACACTCCTGACTGTGTGCTGTAACACTCACACACACTCACTTAAGCCTGACTGTGTGCTCTAACACTCACGCACACTCCCTCACTCCAGACTTTGTGCTCTAACACTCACTCACACACACACTCCTGACTGTGTGCTCTAACACTCACACACACTCACACACACCTGACTGTGTGCTCTAACACTCTCACACACACTCGCACAAACACTCCTGACTTTGTGCTCTAACACTCACACACACTCATTCACTCCTGACTGTGTGCTCTAACACTCACTCACACACACACACTCCTGACTGTGTGCTCTAACACTCACACACACTCACTTAAGCCTGACTGTGTGCTCTAACACTCACACACACTCACTCACTCCTGACTGTGTGCTCTAACACTCACTCACACACACTCTCCTGACTCTGAGCTCTAGCTCACACACACACACACACACACACACACACACCTGACTGTGTGCTGTAACACTCACTCACACACACTCACTCCTGACTGTGTGCTCTAACACGCACACACACTCACTCCTGACTGTGTGCTCTAACACTCACTCACACACACTCTCCTGACTCTGTGCTCTAACACTCACACACACACACACGCACACACACACACTCCTGACTGTGTGCTCTAAAACTCACTCACACACACTCACTCCTGACTGTGTGCTCTAACACTCACTCACACACACACACTCCTGACTGTGTGCTCTAACACTCACAAACACTCACTCACTCCTGACTGTGTGCTCTTACACTCACGCACACTCACTCCTGGCTGTGTGCTCTAACACTCGCTCACACTCTCTCCTGACTGTGTGCTCTAACACTCACACACACACGCTTCTGACTGTGTGCTCTAACACTCACACACACTCACTCATTCCTGACTGTGTGCTCTAACACTCACACACACTCACTCACTCCTGACTGTGTGCTCTAACACTCACACACACTCACACCTGACTGTGTGCTCTAACACTCACACACCCTCACTCACTACTGACTGTGTGCTCTATCACTCACACATACTCACTCGCACCTGACTGTGCGCTCTAACACTCACACACACTCACTCCTGACCTTGTGCTCTAACACTCACACACATTCACTCACTACTGACTGTGTGCTCTAACACTCACACACACTCACTCACTCCTGAGTGTGCGCTCTAACACACACAGACACACTCCTGACTGTGTGCTCCAGCGCTCACACACTCTCACTCCTGACTGTGTGCTCTAACACTAACATACACTCACTCACTCCTGACTGTGTGCTCTAACACTAACATACACACACTCACTACTGACTGTGTGCTCTAACACTCACACACACTCACTCACTCCTGACTGTGTGCTCTAACACTCACACACACTCACTCCTGACTGTGTGCTCTAACACTCACACACACTCACTCCTGACTGTGTGCTCTAACACTCACACACACTCACTCCTGACTGTGTGCTCTAACACTCACACACACTCACTCACTCCTGACTGTGTGCTCGAACACTCACACACACTCACTCCAGACTGTGTGCTCTAAAACGCACACACACTCACTCACACCTGACTGTGTGCTCTAACACTCTCACACACACACTCACACACACACTCCTGACTGTGTGCTCTAACACTCACTCACACACACACACTCCTGACTGTGTGCTGTAACACTCACACACACTCACTTAAGCCTGACTGTGTGCTCTAACACTCACGCACACTCCCTCACTCCAGACTTTGTGCTCTAACACTCACTCACACACACACTCCTGACTGTGTGCTCTAACACTCACACACACTCACTCACACCTGACTGTGTGCTCTAACACTCTCACACACACTCGCACAAACACTCCTGACTTTGTGCTTTCACACTCACACACACTCATTCACTCCTGACTGTGTGCTCTAACACTCACTCACACACACACACTCCTGACTGTGTGCTCTAACACTCACACACACTCACTTAAGCCTGACTGTGTGCTCTAACACTCACACACACTCACTCACTCCTGACTGTGTGCTCTAACACTCACTCACACACACTCTCCTGACTCTGAGCTCTAGCTCACACACACACACACACACACACCTGACTGTGTGCTGTAACACTCACTCACACACACTCACTCCTGACTGTGTGCTCTAACACGCACACACACTCACTCACACCTGACTGTGTGCTGTAACACTCTCACACACACACTCACACACACACTCCTGACTGTGTGCTCTAACACTCACTCACACACACACACTCCTGACTGTGTGCTCTAACACTCACACACACTCACTTAAGCCTGACTGTGTGCTCTAACACTCACACACACTCACTCACTCCTGACTGTGTGCTCTAACACTCACACACACTCACTCACTCCAGACTTTGTGCTCTAACACTCACTCACACACACACTCCTGACTGTGTGCTCTAACACTCACACACTCTCACTCACACCTGACTGTGTGCTCTAACACTCTCACACACACTCACACAAAAACTCCTGACAGTGTGCTCTAACACTCACTCACACACACTCCTGACTGTGTGCTCTAACACTCACACACCCTTACTCACTACTGACTGTGTGCTATAACACTCACACACACTCACTCACACCTGACTGTGCGCTCAAACACTCACACACACTCACTCCTGACTGTGTGCTCTAACACTCACAAACACTCAATCACTCCTGACTGTGTGCTCTTACACTCACACACACTCACTCCTGGCTGTGTGCTCTAACACTCGCTCACACTCTCTCCTGACTGTGTGCTCTAACACTCACACACACACACACACGCTTCTGACTGTGTGCTCCAACACTCACACACACTCACTCACTCCTGACTGTGTGCTCTAACACTCACTCACACACTCTCCTGACTGTGTGCTCTAACAATCACACAGTCACTCACTCCTGACTGTGTCCTCTAACACTCACACACACTCACTCCTGGCTGTGTGATGTAACACACACACACACACACTCCTGACTGTGTGCTCTAACACTCACACACACTCACTCACTTCGGACTGTGTGCTCTAACACTCACACACACTCACTCACTCCTGACTGTGTGCTCTAACACTCACACACACTCACTCACTTCTGACTGTGCTCTAACACTCACTCACACACACTCTCCTGACGCTGTGCTCTAACACTCCCACACACACACACACACACACACTCCTGACTGTGTGCTCTAACACTCACACACACTCACTCCTGACTGTGTGCTCTAACACTCACACACACTCACTCACTCCTGACAGTGTGCTCTAACACTCACACACACAAACACACGCTCCTGACTGTGTGCTCTAACACTAACATACACACACTCACTACTGACTGTGTGCTCTAACACTCACACACACTCACTCACTCCTGACTGTGTGCTCTAACACTCACACACACTCACTCCTGACTGTGTGCTCTAACACTCACAGACACTCACTCCTGACTGTGTGCTCTAACACTCACACACACTCACACCTGACTGTGTGCTGTAACACTCACTCACACACACTCACTCCTGACTGTGTGCTCTAACACGCACACACAATCACTCACACCTGACTGTGTGCTTTAACACTCTCACACACACACTCACACACTCACTCCTGACTGTGTGCTCTAACACTCACTCACACACACACACTCCTGACTGTGTGCTGTAACACTCACACACACTCACTTAAGCCTGACTGTGTGCTCTAACACTCACACACACTCACTCACTCCTGACTGTGTGCTCTAACACTCACACACACTCACTCACTCCAGACTTTGTGCTCTAACACTCACTCACACACACACTCCTGACTGTGTGCTCTAACACTCACACACACTCACTCACACCTGACTGTGTGCTCTAACACTCTCACACACACTCACACAAACACTCCTGACAGTGTGCTCCAACACTCACTCACACACACTCTCCTGACTCTGTGCTCTAACACTCACACACACTCACACACACTCCTGACTGTGTGCTCTAACAGTCACTCACACTCACACACTCCTGACTCTGTGCTCTAACACTCGCTCACACACACTCTCCTGACTCTGAGCTCTAACACTCACACGCACACACGCACACACACACACTCCTGACTGTGTGCTCTAACACTCACTCACACACACTCACTCCTGACTGTGTGCTCTAACACTCACTCACACACACACACTCCTGACTGTGTGCTCTAACACTCACAAACACTCATTCACTCCTGACTGTGTGCTCTTACACTCACACACACTCACTCCTGGCTGTGTGCTCTAACACTCGCTCACACTCTCTCCTGACTGTGTGCTCTAACACTCACACACACACACACACACACGCTCCTGACTGTGTGCTCTAACACTCACACACACTCACTTCTCCTGACTGTGTGCTCTAACACTTACACACACTCACACCTGACTGTGTGCTCTCACACTCACACACCCTTACTCACTACTGACTGTGTGCTCTATCACTCACACATACTCACTCGCACCTGACTGTGCGCTCTAACACTCACACACACTCACTCCTGACCTTGTGCTCTAACACTCACACACATTCACTCCTTACTGACTGAGTGCTCTAACACTCACACACACTCTCTCACTCCTGACTGTGTGCTCTAACACTCACACACACTCACTCACTCCTGACTGTGTGTTCTAACACTCACACACACTCACTCCTGAGTGTGCGCTCTAACACACACAGACACACTCCTGACTGTGTGCTCCAGCACTCACACACTCTCACTCCTGACTGTGTGCTCTAACACTAACATACACTCACTCACTCCTGACTGTGTGCTCTAACACTAACATACACACACTCACTACTGACTGTGTGCTCTAACACTCACACACACTCACTCACTCCTGACTGTGTGCTCTAACACTCACACACACTCACTCCTGACTGTGTGCTCTAACACTCACACACCCTCACTCCTGACTGTGTGCTCTAACACTCACACACACTCACTCCTGACTGTGTGCTCTAACACTCACACACACTCACTCACTCCTGACTGTGTGCTCTAACACTCACACACACTCACTCACTCCTGACTGTGTGCTCTAACACTCTCACACACACACTCACGCACACACTCCTGACTGTGTGCTCTAACACTCACTCACACACACACACTCCTGACTGTGTGCTGTAACACTCACACACACTCACTTAAGCCTGAATGTGTGCTCTAACACTCACACACACTCACTCACTCCTGACTGTGTGCTCTAACACTCACACACACTCCCTAACTCCAGACTTTGTGCTCTAACACTCACTCACACACACACTCCTGACTGTGTGCTCTAACACTCACACACGCTCACTCATACCTGACTGTGTGCTCTAACACTCTCACACACACTCACACAAACACTCCTGACTGTGTGCTCTAACACTCACACACACTCATTCACTCCTGACTGTGTGCTCTAACACTCACTCACACACACTCCTGACTGTGTGCTCCAACACTCACACACCCTTACTCACTACTGACTGTGTGCTCTAACACTCACACACACTCACTCACACCTGACTGTGCGCTCAAACACTCACACACACTCACTCCTGACTGTGTGCTCTAACACTCACAAACACTCAATCACTCCTGACTGTGTGCTCTTACACTCACACACACTCACTCCTGGCTGTGTGCTCTAACACTCGCTCACACTCTCTCTTGACTGTGTGCTCTAACACTCACACACACACACACACGCTCCTGACTGTGTGCTCTAACACTCACACACACTCACTCACTCCTGACTGTGTGCTCTAACACTCACTCACACACTCTCCTGACTGTGTGCTCTAACAATCACACAGTCACTCACTCCTGACTGTGTCCTCTAACACTCACACACACTCACTCCTGGCTGTGTGATGTAACACACACACACACACACTCCTGACTGTGTGCTCTAACACTCACACACACTCACTCACTTCGGACTGTGTGCTCTAACACTCACACACACTCACTCACTCCTGACTGTGTGCTCTAACACTCACACACACTCACTCACTTCTGACTGTGTGCTCTAACACTCACTCACACACACTCTCCTGACGCTGTGCTCTAACACTCCCACACACACACACACACACACACTCCTGACTGTGTGCTCTAACACTCACAAACACTCACTCACTCCTGACTGTGTGCTCTAACACTCACACACACTCACTCCTGACTGTGTGCTCTAACACTCACTCACACACACTCTCCTGACTCTGTGCTCTAACACTCACACACACACACGCGCACACACACACTCCTGACTGTGTGCTCTAACACTCACTCACACACACTCACTCCTGACTGTGTGCTCTAACACTCACTCACACACACACACTCCTGACTGTGTGCTCTAACACTCACAAACACTCACTCACTCCTGACTGTGTGCTCTTACACTCACGCACACACACTCCTGACTGTGTGCTCTAACACTCACAAACACTCACTCACTCCTGACTGTGCTCTAACACTCACACACACTCACTCCTGACTGTGTGCTCTAACACTCACTCACACACACTCACTCCTGACTGTGTGCTCTAACACTCACTCACACACACACACTCCTGACTGTGTGCTCTAACACTCACAAACACTCACTCACTCCTGACTGTGTGCTCTAACACTCACACACACTCACACCTGACTGTGTGCTCTAACACTCACACACCCTCACTCACTACTGACTGTGTGCTCTATCACTCACACATACTCACTCGCACCTGACTGTGCGCTCTAACACACACACACTCACTCCTGACCTTGTGCTCTAACACTCACACACATTCACTCACTACTGACTGTGTGCTCTAACACTCACACACACTCACTCACTCCTGAGTGTGCGCTCTAACACACACAGACACACTCCTGACTGTGTGCTCCAGCGCTCACACACTCTCACTCCTGACTGTGTGCTCTAACACTAACATACACTCACTCACTCCTGACTGTGTGCTCTAACACTAACATACACACACTCACTACTGACTGTGTGCTCTAACACTCACACACACTCACTCACTCCTGACTGTGTGCTCTAACACTCACACACACTCACTCCTGACTGTGTGCTCTAACACTCACACACACTCACTCCTGACTGTGTGCTCTAACACTCACACACACTCACTCCTGACTGTGTGCTCTAACACTCACACACACTCATTCACTCCTGACTGTGTGCTCTAACACTCACTCACACACACTCCTGACTGTGTGCTCCAACACTCACACACCCTTACTCACTACTGACTGTGTGCTCTAACACTCACACACACTCACTCACACCTGACTGTGCGCTCAAACACTCACACACACTCACTCCTGACTGTGTGCTCTAACACTCACAAACACTCAATCACTCCTGACTGTGTGCTCTTACACTCACACACACTCACTCCTGGCTGTGTGCTCTAACACTCGCTCACACTCTCTCTTGACTGTGTGCTCTAACACTCACACACACACACACACGCTCCTGACTGTGTGCTCTAACACTCACACACACTCACTCACTCCTGACTGTGTGCTCTAACACTCACTCACACACTCTCCTGACTGTGTGCTCTAACAATCACACAGTCACTCACTCCTGACTGTGTCCTCTAACACTCACACACACTCACTCCTGGCTGTGTGATGTAACACACACACACACACACTCCTGACTGTGTGCTCTAACACTCACACACACTCACTCACTTCGGACTGTGTGCTCTAACACTCACACACACTCACTCACTCCTGACTGTGTGCTCTAACACTCACACACACTCACTCACTTCTGACTGTGTGCTCTAACACTCACTCACACACACTCTCCTGACGCTGTGCTCTAACACTCCCACACACACACACACACACACTCCTGACTGTGTGCTCTAACACTCACAAACACTCACTCACTCCTGACTGTGTGCTCTAACACTCACACACACTCACTCCTGACTGTGTGCTCTAACACTCACTCACACACACTCTCCTGACTCTGTGCTCTAACACTCACACACACACACGCGCACACACACACTCCTGACTGTGTGCTCTAACACTCACTCACACACACTCACTCCTGACTGTGTGCTCTAACACTCACTCACACACACACACTCCTGACTGTGTGCTCTAACACTCACAAACACTCACTCACTCCTGACTGTGTGCTCTTACACTCACGCACACACACTCCTGACTGTGTGCTCTAACACTCACAAACACTCACTCACTCCTGACTGTGCTCTAACACTCACACACACTCACTCCTGACTGTGTGCTCTAACACTCACTCACACACACTCTCCTGACTCTGTGCTCTAACACTCACACACACACACGCGCACACACACACTCCTGACTGTGTGCTCTAACACTCACTCACACACACTCACTCCTGACTGTGTGCTCTAACACTCACTCACACACACACACTCCTGACTGTGTGCTCTAACACTCACAAACACTCACTCACTCCTGACTGTGTGCTCTAACACTCACACACACTCACACCTGACTGTGTGCTCTAACACTCACACACCCTCACTCACTACTGACTGTGTGCTCTATCACTCACACATACTCACTCGCACCTGACTGTGCGCTCTAACACACACACACTCACTCCTGACCTTGTGCTCTAACACTCACACACATTCACTCACTACTGACTGTGTGCTCTAACACTCACACACACTCACTCACTCCTGAGTGTGCGCTCTAACACACACAGACACACTCCTGACTGTGTGCTCCAGCGCTCACACACTCTCACTCCTGACTGTGTGCTCTAACACTAACATACACTCACTCACTCCTGACTGTGTGCTCTAACACTAACATACACACACTCACTACTGACTGTGTGCTCTAACACTCACACACACTCACTCACTCCTGACTGTGTGCTCTAACACTCACACACACTCACTCCTGACTGTGTGCTCTAACACTCACACACACTCACTCCTGACTGTGTGCTCTAACACTCACACACACTCACTCCTGACTGTGTGCTCTAACACTCACACACACTCACTCACTCCTGACTGTGTGCTCGAACACTCACACACACTCACTCCAGACTGTGTGCTCTAACACGCACACACACTCACTCACACCTGACTGTGTGCTCTAAAACTCTCACACACACACTCACACACACACTCCTGACTGTGTGCTCTAACACTCACTCACACACACACACTCCTGACTGTGTGCTGTAACACTCACACACACTCACTTAAGCCTGACTGTGTGCTCTAACACTCACGCACACTCCCTCACTCCAGACTTTGTGCTCTAACACTCACTCACACACACACTCCTGACTGTGTGCTCTAACACTCACACACACTCACTCACACCTGACTGTGTGCTCTAACACTCTCACACACACTCGCACAAACACTCCTGACTTTGTGCTCTAACACTCACACACACTCATTCACTCCTGACTGTGTGCTCTAACACTCACTCACACACACACACTCCTGACTGTGTGCTCTAACACTCACACACACTCACTTAAGCCTGACTGTGTGCTCTAACACTCACACACACTCACTCACTCCTGACTGTGTGCTCTAACACTCACTCACACACACTCTCCTGACTCTGAGCTCTAGCTCACACACACACACACACACACACACACCTGACTGTGTGCTGTAACACTCACTCACACACACTCACTCCTGACTGTGTGCTCTAACACGCACACACACTCACTCACACCTGACTGTGTGCTGTAACACTCTCACACACACAGTCACACACACACTCCTGACTGTGTGCTCTAACACTCACTCACACACACACACTCCTGACTGTGTGCTCTAACACTCACACACACTCACTTAAGCCTGACTGTGTGCTCTAACACTCACACACACACACACACGCTCCTGACTGTGTGCTCTAACACTCACACACACTCACTCACTCCTGACTGTGTGCTCTAACACTCACACACACTCACTCACTCCAGACTTTGTGCTCTAACACTCACTCACACACACACTCCTGACTGTGTGCTCTAACACTCACACACTCTCACTCACACCTGACTGTGTGCTCTAACACTCTCACACACACTCACACAAAAACTCCTGACAGTGTGCTCTAACACTCACTCACACACACTCCTGACTGTGTGCTCCAACACTCACACACACTCACTCCTGACTGTGTGCTCTAACACTCACACACCCTTACTCACTACTGACTGTGTGCTCTAACACTCACACACACTCACTCACACCTGACTGTGCGCTCACTCACACACACTCACTCCTGACTGTGTGCTCTAACACTCACAAACACTCAATCACTCCTGACTGTGTGCTCTTACACTCACACACACTCACTCCTGGCTGTGTGCTCTAACACTCGCTCACACTCTCTCCTGACTGTGTGCTCTAACACTCACACACACACACACACGCTCCTGACTGTGTGCTCTAACACTCACACACACTCACTCACTCCTGACTGTGTGCTCTAACACTCACTCACACACTCTCCTGACTGTGTGCTCTAACAATCACACAGTCACTCACTCCTGACTGTGTCCTCTAACACTCACACACACTCACTCCTGGCTGTGTGATGTAACACACACACACACACACTCCTGACTGTGTGCTCTAACACTCACACACACTCACTCACTTCGGACTGTGTGCTCTAACACTCACACACACTCACTCACTCCTGACTGTGTGCTCTAACACTCACACACACTCACTCTCCTGACGCTGTGCTCTAACACTCCCACACACACACACACACACACTCCTGACTGTGTGCTCTAACACTCACACACACTCACTCCTGACTGTGTGCTCTAACACTCACACACACTCACTCACTCCTGACTGTGTGCTCTAACACTCACACACACAAACACACGCTCCTGACTGTGTGCTCTAACACTAACATACACACACTCACTACTGACTGTGTGCTCTAACACTCACACACACTCACTCACTCCTGACTGTGTGCTCTAACACTCACACACACTCACTCCTGACTGTGTGCTCTAACACTCACAGACACTCACTCCTGCCTGTGTGCTCTAACACTCACACACACTCACACCTGACTGTGTGCTGTAACACTCACTCACACACACTCACTCCTGACTGTGTGCTCTAACACGCACACACACTCACTCACACCTGACTGTGTGCTTTAACACTCTCACACACACACTCACACACACACTCCTGACTGTGTGCTCTAACACTCACTCACACACACACAATCCTGACTGTGTGCTGTAACACTCACACACACTCACTTAAGCCTGACTGTGTGCTCTAACACTCACACACACTCACTCACTCCTGACTGTGTGCTCTAACACTCACACACACTCACTCACTCCAGACTTTGTGCTCTAACACTCACTCACACACACACTCCTGACTGTGTGCTCTAACACTCACACACACTCACTCACACCTGACTGTGTGCTCTAACACTCTCACACACACTCACACAAACACTCCTGACAGTGTGCTCCAACACTCACTCACACACACTCTCCTGACTCTGTGCTCTAACACTCACACACACTCACACACACTCCTGACTGTGTGCTCTAACAGTCACACACACTCACACACTCCTGACTGTGGGCTCTAACACTCACACGCACTCACTTAAGCCTGACTGTGTGCTCTAACACTCACACACACTCACTCACTCCTGACTCTGTGCTCTAACACTCGCTCACACACACTCTCCTGACTCTGAGCTCTAACACTCACACGCACACACTCACACACACACACTCCTGACTGTGTGCTCTAACACTCACTCACACACACTCACTCCTGACTGTGTGCTCTAACACTCACACACACACACACTCCTGACTGTGTGCTCTAACACTCACAAACACTCATTCACTCCTGACTGTGTGCTCTTACACTCACACACACTCACTCCTGGCTGTGTGCTCTAACACTCGCTCACACTCTCTCCTGACTGTGTGCTCTAACACTCACACACACACACACACACACACGCTCCTGACTGTGTGCTCTAACACTCACACACACTCACTTCTCCTGTCTGTGTGCTCTAACACTTACACACACTCACACCTGACTGTGTGCTCTCACACTCACACACCCTTACTCACTACTGACTGTGTGCTCTATCACTCACACATACTCACTCGCACCTGACTGTGCGCTCTAACACTCACACACACTCACTCCTGACCTTGTGCTCTAACACTCACACACATTCACTCCTTACTGACTGAGTGCTCTAACACTCACACACACTCTCTCACTCCTGACTGTGTGCTCTAACACTCACACACACTCACTCACTCCTGACTGTGTGTTCTAACACTCACACACACTCACTCCTGAGTGTGCGCTCTAACACACACAGACACACTCCTGACTGTGTGCTCCAGCACTCACACACTCTCACTCCTGACTGTGTGCTCTAACACTAACATACACTCACTCACTCCTGACTGTGTGCTCTAACACTAACATACACACACTCACTACTGACTGTGTGCTCTAACACTCACACACACTCACTCACTCCTGACTGTGTGCTCTAACACTCACACACACTCACTCCTGACTGTGTGCTCTAACACTCACACACCCTCACTCCTGACTGTGTGCTCTAACACTCACACACACTCACTCCTGACTGTGTGCTCTAACACTCACACACACTCACTCACTCCTGACTGTGTGCTCGAACACTCACACACACTCACTCCAGACTGTGTGCTCTAACACGCACACACACTCACTCACACCTGACTGTGTGCTCTAACACTCTCACACACACACTCACACACACACTCCTGACTGTGTGCTCTAACACTCACTCACACACACACACTCCTGACTGTGTGCTGTAACACTCACACACACTCACTTAAGCCTGAATGTGTGCTCTAACACTCACACACACTCACTCACTCCTGACTGTGTGCTCTAACACTCACACACACTCCCTAACTCCAGACTTTGTGCTCTAACACTCACTCACACACACACTCCTGACTGTGTGCTCTAACACTCTCACACACACTCACACAAACACTCCTGACTGTGTGCTCTAACACTCACACACACTCATTCACTCCTGACTGTGTGCTCTAACACTCACTCACACACACACACTCCTGACTGTGTGCTCTAACACTCACACACACTCACCTAAGCCTGACTGTGTGCTCTAACACTCACACACACTCACTCACTCCTGACTGTGTGCTCTAACACTCACTCACACACACTCTCCTGACTCTGAGCTCTAACACTCACACACACACACACACACACACACACCTGACTGTGTGCTGTAACACTCACTCACACACACTCACTCCTGACTGTGTGCTCTAACACGCACACACACTCACTCACACCTGACTGTGTGCTCTAACACTCACACACACTCACACACACACTCCTGACTGTGTGCTCTAACACTCACACACACACACTCACACCTGACTGTGTGCTCTAACACTCACACACACTCACTCACACCTGACTGTGTGCTCTAACACTCACACACACACTCACACACACACTCCTGACTGTGTGATCTAACACGCACACACACTCACTCACACCTGACTGTGTGCTCTAACACTCTCACACACACACTCACACACACACTCCTGACTGTGTGCTCTAACACTCACTCAAACACACACACACACTCCTGACTGTGTGCTCTAACACTCACACACACTCACTTAAGCCTGACTGTGTGCTCTAACACTCACACACACTCACTCACTCCTGACTGTGTGCTCTAACACTCACACACACTCACTCACTCCAGACTTTGTGCTCTAACACTCAGTCACACACACACTCCTGACTGTGTGCTCTAACACTCACACACACTCACTCACACCTGACTGTGTGCTCTAACACTCTCACACACACTCACACAAACACTCCTGACAGTGTGCTCTAACACCCACTCACACACACTCCTGACTGTGTGCTCCAACACTCACACACACTCACTCCTGACTGTGTGCTCTAACACTCACACACCCTCACTCACTACAAACTGTGTGCTCTAACACTCACACACACTCACTCAAACCTGACTGTGCGCTCAAACACTCACACACACTCACTTCTGACTGTGTGCTCTAACACTCACAAACACTCACTCGCTCCTGACTGTGTGCTCTTACACTCACACACACTCACTCACACCTGACTGTGTGCTCTAACACTCTCACACACACTCACACAAACACTCCTGACAGTGTGCTCCAACACTCACTCACACACACTCTCCTGACTCTGTGCTCTAACACTCACACACACTCACACACACTCCTGACTGTGTGCTCTAACAGTCACTCACACTCACACACTCCTGACTGTGGGCTCTAACACTCACACGCACTCACTTAAGCCTGACTGTGTGCTCTAACACTCACACACACTCACTCACTCCTGACTCTGTGCTCTAACACTCGCTCACACACACTCTCCTGACTCTGAGCTCTAACACTCACACGCACACACGCACACACACACACTCCTGACTGTGTGCTCTAACACTCACTCACACACACTCACTCCTGACTGTGTGCTCTAACACTCACTCACACACACACACTCCTGACTGTGTGCTCTAACACTCACAAACACTCATTCACTCCTGACTGTGTGCTCTTACACTCACACACACTCACTCCTGGCTGTGTGCTCTAACACTCGCTCACACTCTCTCCTGACTGTGTGCTCTAACACTCACACACACACACACACACACACGCTCCTGACTGTGTGCTCTAACACTCACACACACTCACTTCTCCTGTCTGTGTGCTCTAACACTTACACACACTCACACCTGACTGTGTGCTCTCACACTTACACACCCTTACTCACTACTGACTGTGTGCTCTATCACTCACACATACTCACTCGCACCTGACTGTGCGCTCTAACACTCACACACACTCACTCCTGACCTTGTGCTCTAACACTCACACACATTCACTCCTTACTGACTGAGTGCTCTAACACTCACACACACTCTCTCACTCCTGACTGTGTGCTCTAACACTCACACACACTCACTCACTCCTGACTGTGTGTTCTAACACTCACACACACTCACTCCTGAGTGTGCGCTCTAACACACACAGACACACTCCTGACTGTGTGCTCCAGCACTCACACACTCTCACTCCTGACTGTGTGCTCTAACACTAACATACACTCACTCACTCCTGACTGTGTGCTCTAACACTAACATACACACACTCACTACTGACTGTGTGCTCTAACACTCACACACACTCACTCACTCCTGACTGTGTGCTCTAACACTCACACACACTCACTCCTGACTGTGTGCTCTAACACTCACACACCCTCACTCCTGACTGTGTGCTCTAACACTCACACACACTCACTCCTGACTGTGTGCTCTAACACTCACACACACTCACTCACTCCTGACTGTGTGCTCGAACACTCACACACACTCACTCCAGACTGTGTGCTCTAACACGCACACACACTCACTCACACCTGACTGTGTGCTCTAACACTCTCACACACACACTCACACACACACTCCTGACTGTGTGCTCTAACACTCACTCACACACACACACTCCTGACTGTGTGCTGTAACACTCACACACACTCACTTAAGCCTGAATGTGTGCTCTAACACTCACACACACTCACTCACTCCTGACTGTGTGCTCGAACACTCACACACACTCACTCCAGACTGTGTGCTCTAACACGCACACACACTCACTCACACCTGACTGTGTGCTCTAACACTCTCACACACACACTCACACACACACTCCTGACTGTGTGCTCTAACACTCACTCACACACACACACTCCTGACTGTGTGCTGTAACACTCACACACACTCACTTAAGCCTGAATGTGTGCTCTAACACTCACACACACTCACTCACTCCTGACTGTGTGCTCTAACACTCACACACACTCCCTAACTCCAGACTTTGTGCTCTAACACTCACTCAGACACACACTCCTGACTGTGTGCTCTAACACTCACACACGCTCACTCATACCTGACTGTGTGCTCTAACACTCTCACACACACTCACACAAACACTCCTGACTGTGTGCTCTAACACTCACTCACACACACTCTCCTGACTCTGAGCTCTAGCTCACACACACACACACACACACACACACACCTGACTGTGTGCTGTAACACTCACTCACACACACTCACTCCTGACTGTGTGCTCTAACACGCACACACACTCACTCACACCTGACTGTGTGCTGTAACACTCTCACACACACACTCACACACACACTCCTGACTGTGTGCTCTAACACTCACTCACACACACACACTCCTGACTGTGTGCTCTAACACTCACACACACTCACTTAAGCCTGACTGTGTGCTCTAACACTCACACACACTCACTCACTCCTGACTGTGTGCTCTAACACTCACACACACTCACTCACTCCAGACTTTGTGCTCTAACACTCACTCACACACACACTCCTGACTGTGTGCTCTAACACTCACACACTCTCACTCACACCTGACTGTGTGCTCTAACACTCTCACACACACTCACACAAAAACTCCTGACTGTGTGCTCTAACACTCACTCACACACACTCCTGACTGTGTGCTCCAACACTCACACACACTCACTCCTGACTGTGTGCTCTAACACTCACACACCCTTACTCACTACTGACTGTGTGCTCTAACACTCACACACACTCACTCACACCTGACTGTGCGCTCAAACACTCACACACACTCACTCCTGACTGTGTGCTCTAACACTCACAAACACTCAATCACTCCTGACTGTGTGCTCTTACACTCACACACACTCACTCCTGGCTGTGTGCTCTAACACTCGCTCACACTCTCTCCTGACTGTGTGCTCTAACACTCACACACACACACACACGCTCCTGACTGTGTGCTCTAACACTCACACACACTCACTCACTCCTGACTGTGTGCTCTAACACTCACTCACACACTCTCCTGACTGTGTGCTCTAACAATCACACAGTCACTCACTCCTGACTGTGTCCTCTAACACTCACACACACTCACTCCTGGCTGTGTGATGTAACACACACACACACACACTCCTGACTGTGTGCTCTAACACTCACACACACTCACTCACTTCGGACTGTGTGCTCTAACACTCACACACACTCACTCACTCCTGACTGTGTGCTCTAACACTCACACACACTCACTCACTTCTGACTGTGTGCTCTAACACTCACTCACACACACTCTCCTGACGCTGTGCTCTAACACTCCCACACACACACACACACACACTCCTGACTGTGTGCTCTAACACTCACACACACTCACTCCTGACTGTGTGCTCTAACACTCACACACACTCACTCACTCCTGACAGTGTGCTCTAACACTCACACACACAAACACACGCTCCTGACTGTGTGCTCTAACACTAACATACACACACTCACTACTGACTGTGTGCTCTAACACTCACACACACTCACTCACTCCTGACTGTGTGCTCTAACACTCACACACACTCACTCCTGACTGTGTGCTCTAACACTCACAGACACTCACTCCTGACTGTGTGCTCTAACACTCACACACACTCACACCTGACTGTGTGCTGTAACACTCACTCACACACACTCACTCCTGACTGTGTGCTCTAACACGCACACACAATCACTCACACCTGACTGTGTGCTTTAACACTCTCACACACACACTCACACACACACTCCTGACTGTGTGCTCTAACACTCACTCACACACACACAATCCTGACTGTGTGCTGTAACACTCACACACACTCACTTAAGCCTGACTGTGTGCTCTAACACTCACACACACTCACTCACTCCTGACTGTGTGCTCTAACACTCACACACACTCACTCACTCCAGACTTTGTGCTCTAACACTCACTCACACACACACTCCTGACTGTGTGCTCTAACACTCACACACACTCACTCACACCTGACTGTGTGCTCTAACACTCTCACACACACTCACACAAACACTCCTGACAGTGTGCTCCAACACTCACTCACACACACTCTCCTGACTCTGTGCTCTAACACTCACACACACTCACACACACTCCTGACTGTGTGCTCTAACAGTCACTCACACTCACACACTCCTGACTGTGGGCTCTAACACTCACACGCACTCACTTAAGCCTGACTGTGTGCTCTAACACTCACACACACTCACTCACTCCTGACTCTGTGCTCTAACACTCACTCACACACACTCTCCTGACTCTGTGCTCTAACACTCACACGCACACACGCACACACACACACCTGACTGTGTGCTCTAACACTCACTCACACACACTCACTCCTGACTGTGTGCTCTAACACTCACTCACACACACACACTCCTGACTGTGTGCTCTAACACTCACAAACACTCATTCACTCCTGACTGTGTGCTCTTACACTCACACACACTCACTCCTGGCTGTGTGCTCTAACACTCGCTCACACTCTCTCCTGACTGTGTGCTCTAACACTCACACACACACACACACACACGCTCCTGACTGTGTGCTCTAACACTTACACACACTCACACCTGACTGTGTGCTCTCACACTCACACACCCTTACTCACTACTGACTGTGTGCTCTATCACTCACACATACTCACTCGCACCTGACTGTGCGCTCTAACACTCACACACACTCACTCCTGACCTTGTGCTCTAACACTCACACACATTCACTCCTTACTGACTGAGTGCTCTAACACTCACACACACTCTCTCACTCCTGACTGTGTGCTCTAACACTCACACACACTCACTCACTCCTGACTGTGTGTTCTAACACTCACACACACTCACTCCTGAGTGTGCGCTCTAACACACACAGACACACTCCTGACTGTGTGCTCCAGCACTCACACACTCTCACTCCTGACTGTGTGCTCTAACACTAACATACACTCACTCACTCCTGACTGTGTGCTCTAACACTAACATACACACACTCACTACTGACTGTGTGCTCTAACACTCACACACACTCACTCACTCCTGACTGTGTGCTCTAACACTCACACACACTCACTCCTGACTGTGTGCTCTAACACTCACACACCCTCACTCCTGACTGTGTGCTCTAACACTCACACACACTCACTCATGACTGTGTGCTCTAACACTCACACACACTCACTCACTCCTGACTGTGTGCTCGAACACTCACACACACTCACTCCAGACTGTGTGCTCTAACACGCACACACACTCACTCACACCTGACTGTGTGCTCTAACACTCTCACACACACACTCACACACACACTCCTGACTGTGTGCTCTAACACTCACTCACACACACACACTCCTGACTGTGTGCTGTAACACTCACACACACTCACTTAAGCCTGAATGTGTGCTCTAACACTCACACACACTCACTCACTCCTGACTGTGTGCTCTAACACTCACACACACTCCCTAACTCCAGACTTTGTGCTCTAACACTCACTCACACACACACTCCTGACTGTGTGCTCTAACACTCACACACGCTCACTCATACCTGACTGTGTGCTCTAACACTCTCACACACACTCACACAAACACTCCTGACTGTGTGCTCTAACACTCACACACACTCATTCACTCCTGACTGTGTGCTCTAACACTCACTCACACACACACACTCCTGACTGTGTGCTCTAACACTCACACACACTCACCTAAGCCTGACTGTGTGCTCTAACACTCACACACACTCACTCACTCCTGACTGTGTGCTCTAACACTCACTCACACACACTCTCCTGACTCTGAGCTCTAACACTCACACACACACACACACACACACACACACACCTGACTGTGTGCTGTAACACTCACTCACACACACTCACTCCTGACTGTGTGCTCTAACACGCACACACACTCACTCACACCTGACTGTGTGCTCTAACACTCACACACACACACTCACACCTGACTGTGTGCTCTAACACTCACACACACTCACTCACACCTGACTGTGTGCTCTAACACTCACACACACACTCACACACACACTCCTGACTGTGTGATCTAACACGCACACACACTCACTCACACCTGACTGTGTGCTCTAACACTCTCACACACACACTCACACACACACTCCTGACTGTGTGCTCTAACACTCACTCAAACACACACACACACTCCTGACTGTGTGCTCTAACACTCACACACACTCACTTAAGCCTGACTGTGTGCTCTAACACTCACACACACTCACTCACTCCTGACTGTGTGCTCTAACACTCACACACACTCACTCACTCCAGACTTTGTGCTCTAACACTCACACACACACACACTCCTGACTGTGTGCTCTAACACTCACACACACTCACTCACACCTGACTGTGTGCTCTAACACTCTCACACACACTCACACAAACACTCCTGACAGTGTGCTCTAACACCCACTCACACACACTCCTGACTGTGTGCTCCAACACTCACACACACTCACTCCTGACTGTGTGCTCTAACACTCACACACCCTCACTCACTACAAACTGTGTGCTCTAACACTCACACACACTCACTCAAACCTGACTGTGCGCTCAAACACTCACACACACTCACTTCTGACTGTGTGCTCTAACACTCACAAACACTCACTCGCTCCTGACTGTGTGCTCTTACACTCACACACACTCACTCACACCTGACTGTGTGCTCTAACACTCTCACACACACTCACACAAACACTCCTGACAGTGTGCTCCAACACTCACTCACACACACTCTCCTGACTCTGTGCTCTAACACTCACACACACTCACACACACTCCTGACTGTGTGCTCTAACAGTCACTCACACTCACACACTCCTGACTGTGGGCTCTAACACTCACACGCACTCACTTAAGCCTGACTGTGTGCTCTAACACTCACACACACTCACTCACTCCTGACTCTGTGCTCTAACACTCGCTCACACACACTCTCCTGACTCTGAGCTCTAACACTCACACGCACACACGCACACACACACACTCCTGACTGTGTGCTCTAACACTCACTCACACACACTCACTCCTGACTGTGTGCTCTAACACTCACTCACACACACACACCCCTGACTGTGTGCTCTAACACTCACAAACACTCATTCACTCCTGACTGTGTGCTCTTACACTCACACACACTCACTCCTGGCTGTGTGCTCTAACACTCGCTCACACTCTCTCCTGACTGTGTGCTCTAACACTCACACACACACACACACGCTCCTGACTGTGTGCTCTAACACTCACACACACTCACTTCTCCTGTCTGTGTGCTCTAACACTTACACACACTCACACCTGACTGTGTGCTCTCACACTCACACACCCTTACTCACTACTGACTGTGTGCTCTATCACTCACACATACTCACTCGCACCTGACTGTGCGCTCTAACACTCACACACACTCACTCCTGACCTTGTGCTCTAACACTCACACACATTCACTCCTTACTGACTGAGTGCTCTAACACTCACACACACTCTCTCACTCCTGACTGTGTGCTCTAACACTCACACACACTCACTCACTCCTGACTGTGTGTTCTAACACTCACACACACTCACTCCTGAGTGTGCGCTCTAACACACACAGACACACTCCTGACTGTGTGCTCCAGCACTCACACACTCTCACTCCTGACTGTGTGCTCTAACACTAACATACACTCACTCACTCCTGACTGTGTGCTCTAACACTAACATACACACACTCACTACTGACTGTGTGCTCTAACACTCACACACACTCACTCACTCCTGACTGTGTGCTCTAACACTCACACACACTCACTCCTGACTGTGTGCTCTAACACTCACACACCCTCACTCCTGACTGTGTGCTCTAACACTCACACACACTCACTCCTGACTGTGTGCTCTAACACTCACACACACTCACTCACTCCTGACTGTGTGCTCGAACACTCACACACACTCACTCCAGACTGTGTGCTCTAACACGCACACACACTCACTCACACCTGACTGTGTGCTCTAACACTCTCACACACACACTCACACACACACTCCTGACTGTGTGCTCTAACACTCACTCACACACACACACACCTGACTGTGTGCTGTAACACTCACACACACTCACTTAAGCCTGAATGTGTGCTCTAACACTCACACACACTCACTCACTCCTGACTGTGTGCTCTAACACTCACACACACTCCCTAACTCCAGACTTTGTGCTCTAACACTCACTCACACACACACTCCTGACTGTGTGCTCTAACACTCACACACGCTCACTCATACCTGACTGTGTGCTCTAACACTCTCACACACACTCACACAAACACTCCTGACTGTGTGCTCTAACACTCACTCACACACACTCCTGACTGTGTGCTCCAACACTCACACACCCTTACTCACTACTGACTGTGTGCTCTAACACTCACACACACTCACTCACACCTGACTGTGTGCTCAAACACTCACACACACTCACTCCTGACTGTGTGCTCTAACACTCACAAACACTCAATCACTCCTGACTGTGTGCTCTTACACTCACACACACTCACTCCTGGCTGTGTGCTCTAACACTCGCTCACACTCTCTCTTGACTGTGTGCTCTAACACTCACACACACACACACACGCTCCTGACTGTGTGCTCTAACACTCACACACACTCACTCACTCCTGACTGTGTGCTCTAACACTCACTCACACACTCTCCTGACTGTGTGCTCTAACAATCACACAGTCACTCACTCCTGACTGTGTCCTCTAACACTCACACACACTCACTCCTGGCTGTGTGATGTAACACACACACACACACACTCCTGACTGTGTGCTCTAACACTCACACACACTCACTCACTTCGGACTGTGTGCTCTAACACTCACACACAC
The DNA here is from genome assembly GCF_017639515.1 of Carcharodon carcharias. Classification (NCBI taxonomy): domain Eukaryota; kingdom Metazoa; phylum Chordata; class Chondrichthyes; order Lamniformes; family Lamnidae; genus Carcharodon; species Carcharodon carcharias. The sequence goes on from NW_024470778.1 coordinate 42,047, forward strand.
TCACTCACTCCTGACTGTGTGCTCTAACACTCACACACACTCACTCACTTCTGACTGTGTGCTCTAACACTCACTCACACACACTCTCCTGACGCTGTGCTCTAACACTCCCACACACACACACACACACACTCCTGACTGTGTGCTCTAACACTCACAAACACTCACTCACTCCTGACTGTGTGCTCTAACACTCACACACACTCACTCCTGACTGTGTGCTCTAACACTCACTCACACACACTCTCCTGACTCTGTGCTCTAACACTCACACACACACACGCGCACACACACACTCCTGACTGTGTGCTCTAACACTCACTCACACACACTCACTCCTGACTGTGTGCTCTAACACTCACTCACACACACACACTCCTGACTGTGTGCTCTAACACTCACAAACACTCACTCACTCCTGACTGTGTGCTCTTACACTCACGCACACACACTCCTGACTGTGTGCTCTAACACTCACAAACACTCACTCACTCCTGACTGTGTGCTCTAACACTCACACACACTCACTCCTGACTGTGTGCTCTAACACTCACTCACACACACTCTCCTGACTCTGTGCTCTAACACTCACACACACACACGCGCACACACACACTCCTGACTGTGTGCTCTAACACTCACTCACACACACTCACTCCTGACTGTGTGCTCTAACACTCACTCACACACACACACTCCTGACTGTGTGCTCTAACACTCACAAACACTCACTCACTCCTGACTGTGTGCTCTAACACTCACACACACTCACACCTGACTGTGTGCTCTAACACTCACACACCCTCACTCACTACTGACTGTGTGCTCTATCACTCACACATACTCACTCGCACCTGACTGTGCGCTCTAACACACACACACTCACTCCTGACCTTGTGCTCTAACACTCACACACATTCACTCACTACTGACTGTGTGCTCTAACACTCACACACACTCACTCACTCCTGACTGTGTGCTCTAACACTCACACACACTCACTCCTGACTGTGTGCTCTAACACTCACACACACTCACTCCTGACTGTGTGCTCTAACACTCACACACACTCACTCCTGACTGTGTGCTCTAACACTCACACACACTCACTCACTCCTGACTGTGTGCTCGAACACTCACACACACTCACTCCAGACTGTGTGCTCTAACACGCACACACACTCACTCACACCTGACTGTGTGCTCTAAAACTCTCACACACACACTCACACACACACTCCTGACTGTGTGCTCTAACACTCACTCACACACACACACTCCTGACTGTGTGCTGTAACACTCACACACACTCACTTAAGCCTGACTGTGTGCTCTAACACTCACGCACACTCCCTCACTCCAGACTTTGTGCTCTAACACTCACTCACACACACACTCCTGACTGTGTGCTCTAACACTCACACACACTCACTCACACCTGACTGTGTGCTCTAACACTCTCACACACACACGCACAAACACTCCTGACTTTGTGCTCTAACACTCACACACACTCATTCACTCCTGACTGTGTGCTCTAACACTCACTCACACACACACACTCCTGACTGTGTGCTCTAACACTCACACACACTCACTTAAGCCTGACTGTGTGCTCTAACACTCACACACACTCACTCACTCCTGACTGTGTGCTCTAACACTCACTCACACACACTCTCCTGACTCTGAGCTCTAGCTCACACACACACACACACACACACACACACCTGACTGTGTGCTGTAACACTCACTCACACACACTCACTCCTGACTGTGTGCTCTAACACGCACACACACTCACTCACACCTGACTGTGTGCTGTAACACTCTCACACACACACTCACACACACACTCCTGACTGTGTGCTCTAACACTCACTCACACACACACACTCCTGACTGTGTGCTCTAACACTCACACACACTCACTTAAGCCTGACTGTGTGCTCTAACACTCACACACACTCACTCACTCCTGACTGTGTGCTCTAACACTCACACACACTCACTCACTCCAGACTTTGTGCTCTAACACTCACTCACACACACACTCCTGACTGTGTGCTCTAACACTCACACACTCTCACTCACGCCTGACTGTGTGCTCTAACACTCTCACACACACTCACACAAAAACTCCTGACAGTGTGCTCTAACACTCACTCACACACACTCCTGACTGTGTGCTCCAACACTCACACACACTCACTCCTGACTGTGTGCTCTAACACTCACACACCCTTACTCACTACTGACTGTGTGCTCTAACACTCACACACACTCACTCACACCTGACTGTGCGCTCAAACACTCACACACACTCACTCCTGACTGTGTGCTCTAACACTCACAAACACTCAATCACTCCTGACTGTGTGCTCTTACACTCACACACACTCACTCCTGGCTGTGTGCTCTAACACTCGCTCACACTCTCTCCTGACTGTGTGCTCTAACACTCACACACACACACACACGCTCCTGACTGTGTGCTCTAACACTCACACACACTCACTCACTCCTGACTGTGTGCTCTAACACTCACTCACACACTCTCCTGACTGTGTGCTCTAACAATCACACAGTCACTCACTCCTGACTGTGTCCTCTAACACTCACACACACTCACTCCTGGCTGTGTGATGTAACACACACACACACACACTCCTGACTGTGTGCTCTAACACTCACACACACTCACTCACTTCGGACTGTGTGCTCTAACACTCACACACACTCACTCACTCCTGACTGTGTGCTCTAACACTCACACACACTCACTCACTTCTGACTGTGTGCTCTAACACTCACTCACACACACTCTCCTGACGCTGTGCTCTAACACTCCCACACACACACACACACACACTCCTGACTGTGTGCTCTAACACTCACACACACTCACTCCTGACTGTGTGCTCTAACACTCACACACACTCACTCACTCCTGACTGTATGCTCTAACACTCACACACACAAACACACGCTCCTGACTGTGTGCTCTAACACTAACATACACACACTCACTACTGACTGTGTGCTCTAACACTCACACACACTCACTCACTCCTGACTGTGTGCTCTAACACTCACACACACTCACTCCTGACTGTGTGCTCTAACACTCACAGACACTCACTCCTGACTGTGTGCTCTAACACTCACACACACTCACACCTGACTGTGTGCTGTAACACTCACTCACACACACTCACTCCTGACTGTGTGCTCTAACACGCACACACACTCACTCACACCTGACTGTGTGCTTTAACACTCTCACACACACACTCACACACACACTCCTGACTGTGTGCTCTAACACTTACTCACACACACACAATCCTGACTGTGTGCTGTAACACTCACACACACTCACTTAAGCCTGACTGTGTGCTCTAACACTCACACACACTCACTCACTCCTGACTGTGTGCTCTAACACTGACACACACTCACTCACTCCAGACTTTGTGCTCTAACACTCACTCACACACACACTCCTGACTGTGTGCTCTAACACTCACACACACTCACTCACACCTGACTGTGTGCTCTAACACTCTCACACACACTCACACAAACACTCCTGACAGTGTGCTCCAACACTCACTCACACACACTCTCCTGACTCTGTGCTCTAACACTCACACACACTCACACACACTCCTGACTGTGTGCTCTAACAGTCACTCACACTCACACACTCCTGACTGTGGGCTCTAACACTCACACGCACTCACTTAAGCCTGACTGTGTGCTCTAACACTCACACACACTCACTCACTCCTGACTCTGTGCTCTAACACTCGCTCACACACACTCTCCTGACTCTGAGCTCTAACACTCACACGCACACACGCACACACACACACTCCTGACTGTGTGCTCTAACACTCACTCACACACACTCACTCCTGACTGTGTGCTCTAACACTCACACACAAACACACTCCTGACTGTGTGCTCTAACACTCACTCACACACACACACTCCTGACTGTGTGCTCTAACACTCACAAACACTCACTCACTCCTGACTGTGTGCTCTAACACTCACACACACTCACACCTGACTGTGTGCTCTAACACTCACACACACTCACTCACTACTGACTGTGTGCTCTATCACTCACACATACTCACTCGCACCTGACTGTGCGCTCTAACACACACACACTCACTCCTGACCTTGTGCTCTAACACTCACACACATTCACTCACTACTGACTGTGTGCTCTAACACTCACACACACTCACTCACTCCTGAGTGTGCGCTCTAACACACACAGACACACTCCTGACTGTGTGCTCCAGCGCTCACACACTCTCACTCCTGACTGTGTGCTCTAACACTAACATACACTCACTCACTCCTGACTGTGTGCTCTAACACTAACATACACTCACTCACTACTGACTGTGTGCTCTAACACTCACACACACTCACTCACTCCTGACTGTGTGCTCTAACACTCACACACACTCACTCCTGACTGTGTGCTCTAACACTCACACACACTCACTCCTGACTGTGTGCTCTAACACTCACACACACTCACTCCTGACTGTGTGCTCTAACACTCACACACACTCACTCACTCCTGACTGTGTGCTCGAACACTCACACACACTCACTCCAGACTGTGTGCTCTAACACGCACACACACTCACTCACACCTGACTGTGTGCTCTAAAACTCTCACACACACACTCACACACACACTCCTGACTGTGTGCTCTAACACTCACTCACACACACACACTCCTGACTGTGTGCTGTAACACTCACACACACTCACTTAAGCCTGACTGTGTGCTCTAACACTCACGCACACTCCCTCACTCCAGACTTTGTGCTCTAACACTCACTCACACACACACTCCTGACTGTGTGCTCTAACACTCACACACACTCACTCACACCTGACTGTGTGCTCTAACACTCTCACACACACTCGCACAAACACTCCTGACTTTGTGCTCTAACACTCACACACACTCATTCACTCCTGACTGTGTGCTCTAACACTCACTCACACACACACACTCCTGACTGTGTGCTCTAACACTCACACACACTCACTTAAGCCTGACTGTGTGCTCTAACACTCACACACACTCACTCACTCCTGACTGTGTGCTCTAACACTCACTCACACACACTCTCCTGACTCTGAGCTCTAGCTCACACACACACACACACACACACACCTGACTGTGTGCTGTAACACTCACTCACACACACTCACTCCTGACTGTGTGCTCTAACACGCACACACACTCACTCACACCTGACTGTGTGCTGTAACACTCTCACACACACACACTCCTGACTGTGTGCTCTAACACTCACTCACACACACACACTCCTGACTGTGTGCTCTAACACTCACACACACTCACTTAAGCCTGACTGTGTGCTCTAACACTCACACACACTCACTCACTCCTGACTGTGTGCTCTAACACTCACACACTCTCACTCACACCTGACTGTGTGCTCTAACACTCTCACACACACTCACACAAAAACTCCTGACAGTGTGCTCTAACACTCACTCACACACACTCCTGACTGTGTGCTCCAACACTCACACACACTCACTCCTGACTGTGTGCTCTAACACTCACACACCCTTACTCACTACTGACTGTGTGCTCTAACACTCACACACACTCACTCACACCTGACTGTGCGCTCACACACTCACACACACTCACTCCTGACTGTGTGCTCTAACACTCACACACACTCAATCACTCCTGACTGTGTGCTCTTACACTCACACACACTCACTCCTGGCTGTGTGCTCTAACACTCGCTCACACTCTCTCCTGACTGTGTGCTCTAACACTCACACACACACACACACGCTCCTGACTGTGTGCTCTAACACTCACACACACTCACTCACTCCTGACTGTGTGCTCTAACACTCACTCACACACTCTCCTGACTGTGTGCTCTAACAATCACACAGTCACTCACTCCTGACTGTGTCCTCTAACACTCACACACACTCACTCCTGGCTGTGTGATGTAACACACACACACACACACTCCTGACTGTGTGCTCTAACACTCACACACACTCACTCACTTCGGACTGTGTGCTCTAACACTCACACACACTCACTCACTCCTGACTGTGTGCTCTAACACTCACACACACTCACTCACTTCTGACTGTGTGCTCTAACACTCACTCACACACACTCTCCTGACGCTGTGCTCTAACACTCCCACACACACACACACACACACTCCTGACTGTGTTCTCTAACACTCACACACACTCACTCCTGACTGTGTGCTCTAACACTCACACACACTCACTCACTCCTGACTGTGTGCTCTAACACTCACACACACAAACACACGCTCCTGACTGTGTGCTCTAACACTAACATACACACACTCACTACTGACTGTGTGCTCTAACACTCACACACACTCACTCACTCCTGACTGTGTGCTCTAACACTCACACACACTCACTCCTGACTGTGTGCTCTAACACTCACAGACACTCACTCCTGACTGTGTGCTCTAACACTCACACACACTCACACCTGACTGTGTGCTGTAACACTCACTCACACACACTCACTCCTGACTGTGTGCTCTAACACGCACACACACTCACTCACACCTGACTGTGTGCTTTAACACTCTCACACACACACTCACACACACACTCCTGACTGTGTGCTCTAACACTTACTCACACACACACAATCCTGACTGTGTGCTGTAACACTCACACACACTCACTTAAGCCTGACTGTGTGCTCTAACACTCACACACACTCACTCACTCCTGACTGTGTGCTCTAACACTGACACACACTCACTCACTCCAGACTTTGTGCTCTAACACTCACTCACACACACACTCCTGACTGTGTGCTCTAACACTCACACACACTCACTCACACCTGACTGTGTGCTCTAACACTCTCACACACACTCACACAAACACTCCTGACAGTTTGCTCCAACACTCACTCACACACACTCTCCTGACTCTGTGCTCTAACACTCACACACACTCACACACACTCCTGACTGTGTGCTCTAACAGTCACTCACACTCACACACTCCTGACTGTGGGCTCTAACACTCACACGCACTCACTTAAGCCTGACTGTGTGCTCTAACACTCACACACACTCACTCACTCCTGACTCTGTGCTCTAACACTCGCTCACACACACTCTCCTGACTCTGAGCTCTAACACTCACACGCACACACGCACACACACACACTCCTGACTGTGTGCTCTAACACTCACTCACACACACTCACTCCTGACTGTGTGCTCTAACACTCACACACACACACACTCCTGACTGTGTGCTCTAACACTCACAAACACTCATTCACTCCTGACTGTGTGCTCTTACACTCACACACACTCACTCCTGGCTGTGTGCTCTAACACTCGCTCACACTCTCTCCTGACTGTGTGCTCTAACACTCACACACACACACACACACACACGCTCCTGACTGTGTGCTCTAACACTCACACACACTCACTTCTCCTGTCTGTGTGCTCTAACACTTACACACACTCACACCTGACTGTGTGCTCTCACACTCACACACCCTTACTCACTACTGACTGTGTGCTCTATCACTCACACATACTCACTCGCACCTGACTGTGCGCTCTAACACTCACACACACTCACTCCTGACCTTGTGCTCTAACACTCACACACATTCACTCCTTACTGACTGAGTGCTCTAACACTCACACACACTCTCTCACTCCTGACTGTGTGCTCTAACACTCACACACACTCACTCACTCCTGACTGTGTGTTCTAACACTCACACACACTCACTCCTGAGTGTGCGCTCTAACACACACAGACACACTCCTGACTGTGTGCTCCAGCACTCACACACTCTCACTCCTGACTGTGTGCTCTAACACTAACATACACTCACTCACTCCTGACTGTGTGCTCTAACACTAACATACACACACTCACTCCTGACTGTGTGCTCTAACACTCACACACCCTCACTCCTGACTGTGTGCTCTAACACTCACACACACTCACTCCTGACTGTGTGCTCTAACACTCACACACACTCACTCACTCCTGACTGTGTGCTCGAACACTCACACACACTCACTCCAGACTGTGTGCTCTAACACGCACACACACTCACTCACACCTGACTGTGTGCTCTAACACTCTCACACACACACTCACACACACACTCCTGACTGTGTGCTCTAACACTCACTCACACACACACACTCCTGACTGTGTGCTGTAACACTCACACACACTCACTTAAGCCTGAATGTGTGCTCTAACACTCACACACACTCACTCACTCCTGACTGTGTGCTCTAACACTCACACACACTCCCTAACTCCAGACTTTGTGCTCTAACACTCACTCACACACACACTCCTGACTGTGTGCTCTAACACTCACACACGCTCACTCATACCTGACTGTGTGCTCTAACACTCTCACACACACTCACACAAACACTCCTGACTGTGTGCTCTAACACTCACACACACTCATTCACTCCTGACTGTGTGCTCTAACACTCACTCACACACACACACTCCTGACTGTGTGCTCTAACACTCACACACACTCACCTAAGCCTGACTGTGTGCTCTAACACTCACACACACTCACTCACTCCTGACTGTGTGCTCTAACACTCACTCACACACACTCTCCTGACTCTGAGCTCTAACACTCACACACACACACACACACACACACACACCTGACTGTGTGCTGTAACACTCACTCACACACACTCACTCCTGACTGTGTGCTCTAACACGCACACACACTCACTCACACCTGACTGTGTGCTCTAACACTCACACACACACACTCACACCTGACTGTGTGCTCTAACACTCACACACACTCACTCACACCTGACTGTGTGCTCTAACACTCACACACACACTCACACACACACTCCTGACTGTGTGATCTAACACGCACACACACTCACTCACACCTGACTGTGTGCTCTAACACTCTCACACACACACTCACACACACACTCCTGACTGTGTGCTCTAACACTCACTCAAACACACACACACACTCCTGACTGTGTGCTCTAACACTCACACACACTCACTTAAGCCTGACTGTGTGCTCTAACACTCACACACACTCACTCACTCCTGACTGTGTGCTCTAACACTCACACACACTCACTCACTCCAGACTTTGTGCTCTAACACTCACACACACACACACTCCTGACTGTGTGCTCTAACACTCACACACACTCACTCACACCTGACTGTGTGCTCTAACACTCTCACACACACTCACACAAACACTCCTGACAGTGTGCTCTAACACCCACTCACACACACTCCTGACTGTGTGCTCCAACACTCACACACACTCACTCCTGACTGTGTGCTCTAACACTCACACACCCTCACTCACTACAAACTGTGTGCTCTAACACTCACACACACTCACTCAAACCTGACTGTGCGCTCAAACACTCACACACACTCACTTCTGACTGTGTGCTCTAACACTCACAAACACTCACTCGCTCCTGACTGTGTGCTCTTACACTCACACACACTCACTCACACCTGACTGTGTGCTCTAACACTCTCACACACACTCACACAAACACTCCTGACAGTGTGCTCCAACACTCACTCACACACACTCTCCTGACTCTGTGCTCTAACACTCACACACACTCACACACACTCCTGACTGTGTGCTCTAACAGTCACTCACACTCACACACTCCTGACTGTGGGCTCTAACACTCACACGCACTCACTTAAGCCTGACTGTGTGCTCTAACACTCACACACACTCACTCACTCCTGACTCTGTGCTCTAACACTCGCTCACACACACTCTCCTGACTCTGAGCTCTAACACTCACACGCACACACGCACACACACACACTCCTGACTGTGTGCTCTAACACTCACTCACACACACTCACTCCTGACTGTGTGCTCTAACACTCACTCACACACACACACTCCTGACTGTGTGCTCTAACACTCACAAACACTCATTCACTCCTGGCTGTGTGCTCTTACACTCACACACAATCACTCCTGGCTGTGTGCTCTAACACTCGCTCACACTCTCTCCTGACTGTGTGCTCTAACACTCACACACACACACACACACACACGCTCCTGACTGTGTGCTCTAACACTCACACACACTCACTTCTCCTGTCTGTGTGCTCTAACACTTACACACACTCACACCTGACTGTGTGCTCTCACACTCACACACCCTTACTCACTACTGACTGTGTGCTCTATCACTCACACATACTCACTCGCACCTGACTGTGCGCTCTAACACTCACACACACTCACTCCTGACCTTGTGCTCTAACACTCACACACATTCACTCCTTACTGACTGAGTGCTCTAACACTCACACACACTCTCTCACTCCTGACTGTGTGCTCTAACACTCACACACACTCACTCACTCCTGACTGTGTGTTCTAACACTCACACACACTCACTCCTGAGTGTGCGCTCTAACACACACAGACACACTCCTGACTGTGTGCTCCAGCACTCACACACTCTCACTCCTGACTGTGTGCTCTAACACTAACATACACTCACTCACTCCTGACTGTGTGCTCTAACACTAACATACACACACTCACTACTGACTGTGTGCTCTAACACTCACACACACTCACTCACTCCTGACTGTGTGCTCTAACACTCACACACACTCACTCCTGACTGTGTGCTCTAACACTCACACACCCTCACTCCTGACTGTGTGCTCTAACACTCACACACACTCACTCCTGACTGTGTGCTCTAACACTCACACACACTCACTCACTCCTGACTGTGTGCTCGAACACTCACACACACTCACTCCAGACTGTGTGCTCTAACACGCACACACACTCACTCACACCTGACTGTGTGCTCTAACACTCTCACACACACACTCACACACACACTCCTGACTGTGTGCTCTAACACTCACTCACACACACACACTCCTGACTGTGTGCTGTAACACTCACACACACTCACTTAAGCCTGAATGTGTGCTCTAACACTCACACACACTCACTCACTCCTGACTGTGTGCTCGAACACTCACACACACTCACTCCAGACTGTGTGCTCTAACACGCACACACACTCACTCACACCTGACTGTGTGCTCTAACACTCTCACACACACACTCACACACACACTCCTGACTGTGTGCTCTAACACTCACTCACACACACACACTCCTGACTGTGTGCTGTAACACTCACACACACTCACTTAAGCCTGAATGTGTGCTCTAACACTCACACACACTCACTCACTCCTGACTGTGTGCTCTAACACTCACACACACTCCCTAACTCCAGACTTTGTGCTCTAACACTCACTCACACACACACCCCTGACTGTGTGCTCTAACACTCACACACGCTCACTCATACCTGACTGTGTGCTCTAACACTCTCACACACACTCACACAAACACTCCTGACTGTGTGCTCTAACACTCACTCACACACACTCTCCTGACTCTGAGCTCTAGCTCACACACACACACACACACACACACACCTGACTGTGTGCTGTAACACTCACTCACACACACTCACTCCTGACTGTGTGCTCTAACACGCACACACACTCACTCACACCTGACTGTGTGCTGTAACACTCTCACACACACACTCACACACACACTCCTGACTGTGTGCTCTAACACTCACTCACACACACACACTCCTGACTGTGTGCTCTAACACTCACACACACTCACTTAAGCCTGACTGTGTGCTCTAACACTCACACACACTCACTCACTCCTGACTGTGTGCTCTAACACTCACACACACTCACTCACTCCAGACTTTGTGCTCTAACACTCACTCACACACACACTCCTGACTGTGTGCTCTAACACTCACACACTCTCACTCACACCTGACTGTGTGCTCTAACACTCTCACACACACTCACACAAAAACTCCTGACAGTGTGCTCTAACACTCACTCACACACACTCCTGACTGTGTGCTCCAACACTCACACACACTCACTCCTGACTGTGTGCTCTAACACTCACACACCCTTACTCACTACTGACTGTGTGCTCTAACACTCACACACACTCACTCACACCTGACTGTGCGCTCAAACACTCACACACACTCACTCCTGACTGTGTGCTCTAACACTCACAAACACTCAATCACTCCTGACTGTGTGCTCTTACACTCACACACACTCACTCCTGGCTGTGTGCTCTAACACTCGCTCACACTCTCTCCTGACTGTGTGCTCTAACACTCACACACACACACACACGCTCCTGACTGTGTGCTCTAACACTCACACACACTCACTCACTCCTGACTGTGTGCTCTAACACTCACTCACACACTCTCCTGACTGTGTGCTCTAACAATCACACAGTCACTCACTCCTGACTGTGTCCTCTAACACTCACACACACTCACTCCTGGCTGTGTGATGTAACACACACACACACACACTCCTGACTGTGTGCTCTAACACTCACACACACTCAGTCACTTCGGACTGTGTGCTCTAACACTCACACACACTCACTCACTTCTGACTGTGTGCTCTAACACTCACTCACACACACTCTCCTGACGCTGTGCTCTAACACTCCCACACACACACACACACACACTCCTGACTGTGTGCTCTAACACTCACACACACTCACTCCTGACTGTGTGCTCTAACACTCACACACACTCACTCACTCCTGACTGTGTGCTCTAACACTCACACACACAAACACACGCACCTGACAGTGTGCTCTAACACTAACATACACACACTCACTACTGACTGTGTGCTCTAACACTCACACACACTCACTCACTCCTGACTGTGTGCTCTAACACTCACACACACTCACTCCTGACTGTGTGCTCTAACACTCACAGACACTCACTCCTGACTGTGTGCTCTAACACTCACACACACTCACACCTGACTGTGTGCTGTAACACTCACTCACACACACTCACTCCTGACTGTGTGCTCTAACACGCACACACACTCACTCACACCTGACTGTGTGCTTTAACACTCTCGCACACACACTCACACACACACTCCTGACTGTGTGCTCTAACACTCACTCACACACACACAATCCTGACTGTGTGCTGTAACACTCACACACACTCACTTAAGCCTGACTGTGTGCTCTAACACTCACACACACTCACTCACTCCTGACTGTGTGCTCTAACACTCACACACACTCACTCACTCCAGACTTTGTGCTCTAACACTCACTCACACACACACTCCTGACTGTGTGCTCTAACACTCACACACACTCACTCACACCTGACTGTGTGCTCTAACACTCTCACACACACTCACACAAACACTCCTGACAGTGTGCTCCAACACTCACTCACACACACTCTCCTGACTCTGTGCTCTAACACTCACACACACTCACACACACTCCTGACTGTGTGCTCTAACAGTCACTCACACTCACACACTCCTGACTGTGGGCTCTAACACTCACACGCACTCACTTAAGCCTGACTGTGTGCTCTAACACTCACACACACTCACTCACTCCTGACTCTGTGCTCTAACACTCGCTCACACACACTCTCCTGACTCTGAGCTCTAACACTCACACGCACACACGCACACACACACACTCCTGACTGTGTGCTCTAACACTCACTCACACACACTCACTCCTGACTGTGTGCTCTAACACTCACTCACACACACACACTCCTGACTGTGTGCTCTAACACTCACAAACACTCATTCACTCCTGACTGTGTGCTCTTACACTCACACACACTCACTCCTGGCTGTGTGCTCTAACACTCGCTCACACTCTCTCCTGACTGTGTGCTCTAACACTCACACACACACACACACACACACGCTCCTGACTGTGTGCTCTAACACTCACACACACTCACTTCTCCTGTCTGTGTGCTCTAACACTTACACACACTCACACCTGACTGTGTGCTCTCACACTCACACACCCTTACTCACTACTGACTGTGTGCTCTATCACTCACACATACTCACTCGCACCTGACTGTGCGCTCTAACACTCACACACACTCACTCCTGACCTTGTGCTCTAACACTCACACACATTCACTCCTTACTGACTGAGTGCTCTAACACTCACACACACTCTCTCACTCCTGACTGTGTGCTCTAACACTCACACACACTCACTCACTCCTGACTGTGTGTTCTAACACTCACACACACTCACTCCTGAGTGTGCGCTCTAACACACACAGACACACTCCTGACTGTGTGCTCCAGCACTCACACACTCTCACTCCTGACTGTGTGCTCTAACACTAACATACACTCACTCACTCCTGACTGTGTGCTCTAACACTAACATACACACACTCACTACTGACTGTGTGCTCTAACACTCACACACACTCACTCACTCCTGACTGTGTGCTCTAACACTCACACACACTCACTCCTGACTGTGTGCTCTAACACTCACACACACTCACTCCTGACTGTGTGCTCTAACACTCACACACACTCACTCACTCCTGACTGTGTGCTCGAACACTCACACACACTCACTCCAGACTGTGTGCTCTAACACGCACACACACTCACTCACACCTGACTGTGTGCTCTAACACTCTCACACACACACTCACACACACACTCCTGACTGTGTGCTCTAACACTCACTCACACACACACACTCCTGACTGTGTGCTGTAACACTCACACACACTCACTTAAGCCTGAATGTGTGCTCTAACATTCACACACACTCACTCACTCCTGACTGTGTGCTCTAACACTCACACACACTCCCTAACTCCAGACTTTGTGCTCTAACACTCACTCACACACACACTCCTGACTGTGTGCTCTAACACTCACACACGCTCACTCATACCTGACTGTGTGCTCTAACACTCTCACACACACTCACACAAACACTCCTGACTGTGTGCTCTAACACTCACACACACTCATTCACTCCTGACTGTGTGCTCTAACACTCACTCACACACACACACTCCTGACTGTGTGCTCTAACACTCACACACACTCACCTAAGCCTGACTGTGTGCTCTAACACTCACACACACTCACTCACTCCTGACTGTGTGCTCTAACACTCACTCACACACACTCTCCTGACTCTGAGCTCTAACACTCACACACACACACACACACACACACCTGACTGTGTGCTGTAACACTCACTCACACACACTCACTCCTGACTGTGTGCTCTAACACGCACACACACTCACTCACACCTGACTGTGTGCTCTAACACTCACACACACACACTCACACCTGACTGTGTGCTCTAACACTCACACACACTCACTCACACCTGACTGTGTGCTCTAACACTCACACACACACTCACACACACACTCCTGACTGTGTGATCTAACACGCACACACACTCACTCACACCTGACTGTGTGCTCTAACACTCTCACACACACACTCACACACACACTCCTGACTGTGTGCTCTAACACTCACTCAAACACACACACACACTCCTGACTGTGTGCTCTAACACTCACACACACTCACTTAAGCCTGACTGTGTGCTCTAACACTCACACACACTCACTCACTCCTGACTGTGTGCTCTAACACTCACACACACTCACTCACTCCAGACTTTGTGCTCTAACACTCACACACACTCACTCACACCTGACTGTGTGCTCTAACACTCTCACACACACTCACACAAACACTCCTGACAGTGTGCTCTAACACCCACTCACACACACTCCTGACTGTGTGCTCCAACACTCACACACACTCACTCCTGACTGTGTGCTCTAACACTCACACACCCTCACTCACTACAAACTGTGTGCTCTAACACTCACACACACTCACTCAAACCTGACTGTGCGCTCAAACACTCACACACACTCACTTCTGACTGTGTGCTCTAACACTCACAAACACTCACTCGCTCCTGACTGTGTGCTCTTACACTCACACACACTCACTCACACCTGACTGTGTGCTCTAACACTCACACACACTCACTCCTGGCTTTGTGCTCTAACACTCGCTCACACTCTCTCCTGACTGTGTGCTCTAACACTCACACACACACACACACAAACTCCTGACTGTGTGCTCTAACACTCACACACACTCACTCACTCCTGACTGTGTGCTCTATCACTCACTCACACACTCTCCTGACTGTGTGCTCTAACAATCACACAGTCACTCACTCCTGACTGTGTGCTCTAACACTCACACACACTCACTCCTGGCTGTGTGATGTAACACTCACACACACTCAGTCCTGACTGTGTGCTCTAACACTCACACACACACACACGCACACTCCTGACTGGGTGCTCTAACACTCACACACACTCACTCACTTCGGACTGTGTGCTCTAACACTCACACACACTCACTCACTCCTGACTGTGTGCTCTAACACTCACTCACACACACTCTCCTGACGCTGTGCTCTAACACTCACACACACACACACACACACACTCCTGACTGTGTGCTCGAACACTCACTCACACACACACACTCCTGACTGTGTGCTCTAACACTCACAAACACTCACTCACTCCTGACTGTGTGCTCTAACACTCACACACACTCACTCCTGACTGTGTGCTCTAACACTCACACACACTCACTCACTCCTGACTGTGTGCTCTAACACTCACACACACACACACGCTCCTGACTGTGTGCTCTAACACTAACATACACACACTCACTACTGACTGTGTGCTGTAACACTCACACACACTCACACTTGACTGTGTGCTGTAACACTCACTCACACTCACTTAAGCCTGACTGTGTGCTCTAACACTCACACACACTCACTCACTCCTGACTGTGTGCTCTAACACTCTCACACACACACTCACACACACACTCCTGACTGTGTGCTCTAACACTCACTCACACACACACACTCCTGACTGTGTGCTGTAACACTCACACACACTCACTTAAGCCTGACTGTGTGCTCTAACACTCACACACACTCACTCACTCCTGACTGTGTGCTCTAACACTCACACACACTTACTCACTCCAGACTTTTTGCTCTAACACTCACTCACACACCCACTCCTGACTGTGTGCTCTAACACTCTCACACACACTCACACAATCACTCCTGACAGTGTGCTCTAACACTCACTCACACACACTCCTGACTGTGTTCTCCAACACTCACACACACTCACTCCTGACTGTGTGCTCTAACACTCACACAACCTCACTCACTGCTGACTGTGTGCTCTAACACTCACACACACTCACTCACACCTGACTGTGCGCTCAAACACTCACACACACTCACTCCTGGCTGTGTGCTCTAACACTCGCACACACACACACACACGCTCCTGACTGTGTGCTCTAACACTCACACACACTCACTCACTCCTGACTGTGTGCTCTAACACTCACTCACACTCTCTCCTGACTGTGTGCTCTAACAATCACACAGTCACTCACTCCTGACTGTGTCCTCTAACACTCACACACACTCACTCCTGGCTGTGTGATCTAACACTCACACACACTCAGTCCTGACTGTGTGCTCTAACACTCACACACACACACACACACACACACACTCTCCCCTGACTGTGTGCTCTAACACTCACACACACTCACTCACTTCGGACTGTGTGCTCTAACACTCACACACACTCACTCATTCCTGACTGTGTGCTCTAACACTCACACGCACTCACTCACTCCTGACTGTGTGCTCTAACACTCACTCACACACACTCTCCTGACTCTGTGCTCTAACACTCACACACACTCACTCACACCTGACTGTGAGCTCTAACACTCTCACACACACTCACACAAACACTCCTGACAGTGTGCTCTAACACTCACTCACACACACTCCTGACTGTGTGCTCCAACACTCACACACACTCACTCCTGACTGTGTGCTCTAACACTCACACACCCTCACTCACTACTGACTGTGTGCTCTAACACTCACACACACTCACTCACACCTGACTGTGCGCTCAAACACTCACACACACTCACTCCTGACTGTGTGCTCTAACACTCACAAACACTCACTCACTCCTGACTGTGTGCTCTTACACTCACACACACTCACTCCTGGCTGTGTGCTCTAACACTCGCTCACACTCTCTCCTGACTGTGTGCTCTAACACTCACACACACACACACACACGCTCCTGACTGTGTGCTCTAACACTCACACACACTCACTCACTCCTGACTGTGTGCTCTAACACTCACTCACACACTCGCCTGACTGTGTGCTCTAACAATCACACACACTCACTCCTGGCTGTGTGATCTAACACTCACACACACTCAGTCCTGACTGTGTGATCTAACACTCACACACACTCAGTCCTGACTGTGTGCTCTAACACTCACACACACACACACACACTCCTGACTGTGTGCTCTAACACTCACCCACACTCACTCACACCTGACTGTGTGCTCTAACACTCTCACACACACTCACACAAACACTCCTGACTGTGTGCTCTAACACTCACACACACTCACTCACTCCTGACTGTGTGCTCTAACACTCACTCACACACACTCTCCTGACTCTGTGCTCTAACACTCACACACACTCACTCACTCCTGACTGTGTGGTCTAACACTCACACACACTCACTCACTCCAGACTTTGTGCTCTAACACTCACTCACACACACACTCCTGACTGTGTGCTGTAACCCTCACACACACTCACTCACACCTGACTGTGTGCTCTAACACTCTCACACACACTCACACAAACACTCCTGACTGTGTGCTCTAACACTCACACACACTCATTCACTCCTGACTGTGTGCTCTAACACTCACTCACACACACACACTCCTGACTGTGTGCTCTAACACTCACACACACTCACTTAAGCCTGACTGTGTGCTCTAACACTCACACACACTCACTCACTCCTTACTGTGTGCTCTAACACTCACTCACACACACTCTCCTGATTCTGAGCTCTAACACTCACACACACACACACACCTGACTGTGTGCTGTAACACTCACTCACACACACTCACTCCTGACTGTGTGCTCTAACACGCACACACACTCACTCACACCTGACTGTGTGCTCTAACACTCTCACACACACACTCACACACACACTCCTGACTGTGTGCTCTAACACTCACTCACACACACACACTCCTGACTGTGTGCTCTAACACTCACACACACTCACTTAAGCCTGACTGTGTGCTCTAACACTCACACACACTCACTCACTCCTGACTGTGTGCTCTAACACTCACACACACTCACTCACTCCAGACTTTGTGCTCTAACACTCAGTCACACACACACTCCTGACTGTGTGCTCTAACACTCACACACACTCACTCACACCTGACTGTGTGCTCTAACACTCTCACACACACTCACACAAACACTCCTGACAGTGTGCTCTAACACTCACACACACTCCTGTCTGTGTGCTCCAACACTCACACACACTCACTCCTGACTGTGTGCACTAACACACACACCCTCTCTCACTACTGACTGTGTGCTCTAACACTCACACACACTCACTCACACCTGACTGTGCGCTCAAACACTCACACACACTCACTCCTGACTGTGTGCTCTAACACTCACTCACACACACACACTCCTGACTGTGTGCTCTAACACTCACACACAATCACTTAAGCCTGACTGTGTGCTCTAACACTCACACACACTCACTCACTCCTGACTGTGTGCTCTAACACTCACTCACACACACTCTCCTGACTCTGAGCTCTAACACTCACACACACACACACACACCTGACTGTGTGCTGTAACACTCACTCACACACACTCACTCCTGACTGTGTGCTCTAACACTCTCACACACACTCACACAAACACTCCTGACAGTGTGCTCTAACACTCACACACACTCCTGTCTGTGTGCTCCAACACTCACACACACTCACTCCTGACTGTGTGCACTAACACACACACCCTCTCTCACTACTGACTGTGTGCTCTAACACTCACACACACTCACTCACACCTGACTGTGCGCTCAAACACTCACACACACTCACTCCTGACTGTGTGCTCTAACACTCACTCACACACACACACTCCTGACTGTGTGCTCTAACACTCACACACAATCACTTAAGCCTGACTGTGTGCTCTAACACTCACACACACTCACTCACTCCTGACTGTGTGCTCTAACACTCACTCACACACACTCTCCTGACTCTGAGCTCTAACACTCACACACACACACACACACCTGACTGTGTGCTGTAACACTCACTCACACACACTCACTCCTGACTGTGTGCTCTAACACGCACACACACTCACTCACACCTAACTGTGTGCTCTATCACTCTCACACACACACTCACACACACACTCCTGACTGTGCGCTCTAACACTCACTCACACACACACACTCCTGACTGTGTGTTGTAACACTCACACACACTCACTTAAGCCTGACTGTGTGCTCTAACACTCACACACACTCACTCACTCCTGACTGTGTGCTCTAACACTCACACACACTCACTCACTCCAGACTTTGTGCTCTAACACTCACTCACACACACACTCCTGACTGTGTGCTCTAACACTCACACACACTCACTCACACCTGACTGTGTGCTCTAACACTCTCACACACACTCACACAAACACTCCTGACAGTGTGCTCTAACACTCACTCACACACACTCCTGACTGTGTGCTCCAACACTCACCCACACTCACTCCTGACTGTGTGCTCTAACACTCACACACCCAAACTCACTACTGACTGTGTGCTCTAACACTCACACACACTCACTCCTGACTCTGTGCTCTAACACTCACAAACACTCACTCACTCCTGACTGTGTGCTCTAACACTCACACACACTCACTCCTGACTGTGTGCTCTAACACTCACACACACTCACACCTGACTGTGTGCTGTAACACTCACTCACACACACTCACTCCTGACTGTGTGCTCTAACACGCACACACACTCACTCACACCTGACTGTGTGCTTTAACACTCTCACACACACACTCACACACACACTCCTGACTGTGTGCTCTAACACTCACTCACACACACACACTCCTGACTGTGTGCTGTAACACTCACACACACTCACTTAAGCCTGAATGTGTGCTCTAACACTCACACACACTCACTCACTCCTGACTGTGTGCTCTAACACTCACACACACTCACTCACTCCAGACTTTGTGCTCTAACACTCACTCACACACACACTCCTGACTGTGTGCTCTAACACTCACACACACTCACTCACACCTGACTGTGTGCTCTAACACTCACACACACACACACACACATTCCTGACTGTGTGCTCTAACAGTCACTCACACTCACACACTCCTGACTGTGGGCTCTAACACTCACACGCACTCACTTAAGCCTGACTGTGTGCTCTAACACTCACACACACTCACTCCTGACTGTGTGCTCTAACACTCACACACACTCACTCATTCCTGACTGTGTGCTCTAACACTCACACACACACACGCGCTCCTGACTGTGTGCTCTAACACTAACATACACACACTCACTACTGACTGTGTGCTCTAACACTCACACAGACACTCACTCCTGACTGTGTGCTCTAACACTCACACACACTCACTCCTGACTGTGTGCTCTAACACTCACACACACTCACTCCTGACTGTGTGCTCTAACACTGACACACACTCACACCTGACTGTGTGCTGTAACACTCACTCACACACACTCACTCCTGACTGTGTGCTCTAACACGCACACACACTCACTCACACCTGACTGTGTGCTCTAACACTCTCACACACACACTCACACACACACTCCTGACTGTGTGCTCTAACACTCACTCACACACACACACTCCTGACTGTGTGCTCTAACACTCACACACACTCATTTAAGCCTGACTGTGTGCTCTAACACTCACACACACTCACTCACTCCTGACTGTGTGCTCTAACACTCACACACACTCACTCACTCCAGACTTTGTGCTCTAACACTCACTCATACACACACTCCTGACTGTGTGCTCTAACACTCACACACACTCACTCACACCTGACTGTGTGCTCTAACACTCTCACACACACTCACACAAACAATCCTGTCAGTGTGCTCTAACACTCACTCACACACACTCCTGACTGTGTGCTCCAACACTCACACACACTCACTCCTGACTGTGTGCTCTAACACTCACACACCCTCACTCACTACTGACTGTGTGCTCTAACACTCACACACACTCACTCACACCTGACTGTGCGCTCAAACACTCACACACACTCACTCCTGACTCTGTGCTCTAACACTCACAAACACTCACTCACTCCTGACTGTGTGCTCTTACACTCACACACACTCACTCCTGGCTGTGTGCTCTAACACTCGCTCACACTCTCTCCTGACTGTGTTCTCTAACACTCACACACACACACACACACACGCTCCTGACTGTGTGCTCTAACACTCACACACACTTACTCACTCCTGACTGTGTGCTCTAACACTCACTCACACACTCTCCTGACTGTGTGCTCTAACAATCACACAGTCACTCACTCCTGACTGTGTCCTCTAACACGCACACACACTCACTCCTGGCTGTGTGATCTAACACTCACACACACTCACTCCTGACTGTGTGCTCTAACACTCACACACACACACACACACACACACTCCTGACTGTGTGCTTTAACACTCACACACACTCACTCACTTCGGACTGTGTGCTCTAACACTCACACACACTCACTCACTCCTGACTGTGTGCTCTAACACTCACTCACACACACTCTCCTGACTCTGTGCTCTAACACTCACACACACTCACTCACTCCTGACTGTGTGCTCTAACACTCGCACACACTCTCTCACTCCAGACTTAGTGCTCTAACACTCACTCACACACACACTCCTGACTGTGTGCTCTAACACTCACACACACTCACTCACACATGACTGTGTGCTCTAACACTCTCACACACACTCACACAAACTCTCCTGACTGTGTGCTCTAACACTCACACACACTCATTTACTCCTGACTGTGTGCTCTAACACTCACTCACACACACACACTCCTGACTGTGTGCTCTAACACTCACACACACTCACTTAAGCCTGACTGTGTGCTCTAACACTCACACACACTCACTCACTCCTGACTGTGCGCTCTAACACTCACTCACACACACTCCTGACTGTGTGCTCCAACGCTCACACACACTCACTCCTGACTGTGTGCTCTAACACTCACACACCCTCACTCACTACTGACTGTGTGCTCTAACACTCACACACACTCACTCACACCTGACTGTGCGCTCAAACACTCACACACACTCACTCCTGACTGTGTGCTCTAACACTCACAAACACTCACTCACTCCTGACTGTGTGCTCTTACACTCACACACACTCACTCCTGGCTGTGTGCTCTAACACTCGCTCACACTCTCTCCTGACTGTGTTCTCTAACACTCACACACACACACACACACGCTCCTGACTGTGTGCTCTAACACTCACACACACTTACTCACTCCTGACTGTGTGCTCTAACACTCACTCACACACTCTCCTGACTGTGTGCTCTAACAATCACACAGTCACTCACTCCTGACTGTGTCCTCTAACACGCACACACACTCACTCCTGGCTGTGTGATCTAACACTCACACACACTCACTCCTGACTGTGTGCTCTAACTCTCACACACACACACACTCCTGACTGTGTGCTCTAACACTCACACACACTCACTCACTTCGGACTGTGTGCTCTAACACTCACACACACTCACTCACTCCTGACTGTGTGCTCTAACACTCACTCACACACACTCTCCTGACTCTGTGCTCTAACACTCACACACACTCACTCACTCCTGACTGTGTGCTCTAACACTCGCACACACTCTCTCACTCCAGACTTAGTGCTCTAACACTCACTCACACACACACTCCTGACTGTGTGCTCTAACACTCACACACACTCACTCACACATGACTGTGTGCTCTAACACTCTCACACACACTCACACAAACTCTCCTGACTGTGTGTTCTAACACTCACAAACATTCACTCACTCCTGACTGTGTGCTCTAACACTCAAACACACTCACTCCTGACTGTGTGCTCTAACACTCACACACACTCACTCATTCCTGACTGTGTGCTCTAACACTCACACACACACACGCGCTCCTGACTGTGTGCTCTAACACTAACATACACACACTCACTACTGACTGTGTGCTCTAACACTCACACAGACACTCACTCCTGACTGTGTGCTCTAACACTCACACACACTCACTCCTGACTGTGTGCTCTAACACTCACACACACTCACTCCTGACTGTGTGCTCTAACACTGACACACACTCACACCTGACTGTGTGCTGTAACACTCACTCACACACACTCACTCCTGACTGTGTGCTCTAACACGCACACACACTCACTCACTACTGACTGTGTGCTCTAACACTCACACACACTCACTCACACCTGACTGTGCGCTCAAACACTCACACACACTCACTCCTGACTGTGTGCTCTAACACTCACAAACACTCACTCACTCCTGACTGTGTGCTCTTACACTCACACACACTCACTCCTGGCTGTGTGCTCTAACACTCGCTCACACTCTCTCCTGACTGTGTTCTCTAACACTCACACACACACACACACACGCTCCTGACTGTGTGCTCTAACACTCACACACACTTACTCACTCCTGACTGTGTGCTCTAACACTCACTCACACACTCTCCTGACTGTGTGCTCTAACAATCACACAGTCACTCACTCCTGACTGTGTCCTCTAACACGCACACACACTCACTCCTGGCTGTGTGATCTAACACTCACACACACTCACTCCTGACTGTGTGCTCTAACTCTCACACACACACACACTCCTGACTGTGTGCTCTAACACTCACACACACTCACTCACTTCGGACTGTGTGCTCTAACACTCACACACACTCACTCACTCCTGACTGTGTGCTCTAACACTCACTCACACACACTCTCCTGACTCTGTGCTCTAACACTCACACACACTCACTCACTCCTGACTGTGTGCTCTAACACTCGCACACACTCTCTCACTCCAGACTTAGTGCTCTAACACTCACTCACACACACACTCCTGACTGTGTGCTCTAACACTCACACACACTCACTCACACCTGACTGTGCGCTCAAACACTCACACACACTCACTCCTGACTCTGTGCTCTAACACTCACAAACACTCACTCACTCCTGACTGTGTGCTCTTACACTCACACACACTCACTCCTGGCTGTGTGCTCTAACACTCGCTCACACTCTCTCCTGACTGTGTTCTCTAACACTCACACACACACACACACACACGCTCCTGACTGTGTGCTCTAACACTCACACACACTTACTCACTCCTGACTGTGTGCTCTAACACTCACTCACACACTCTCCTGACTGTGTGCTCTAACAATCACACAGTCACTCACTCCTGACTGTGTCCTCTAACACGCACACACACTCACTCCTGGCTGTGTGATCTAACACTCACACACACTCACTCCTGACTGTGTGCTCTAACACTCACACACACACACACACACACACACTCCTGACTGTGTGCTTTAACACTCACACACACTCACTCACTTCGGACTGTGTGCTCTAACACTCACACACACTCACTCACTCCTGACTGTGTGCTCTAACACTCACTCACACACACTCTCCTGACTCTGTGCTCTAACACTCACACACACTCACTCACTCCTGACTGTGTGCTCTAACACTCGCACACACTCTCTCACTCCAGACTTAGTGCTCTAACACTCACTCACACACACACTCCTGACTGTGTGCTCTAACACTCACACACACTCACTCACACATGACTGTGTGCTCTAACACTCTCACACACACTCACACAAACTCTCCTGACTGTGTGCTCTAACACTCACACACACTCATTTACTCCTGACTGTGTGCTCTAACACTCACTCACACACACACACTCCTGACTGTGTGCTCTAACACTCACACACACTCACTTAAGCCTGACTGTGTGCTCTAACACTCACACACACTCACTCACTCCTGACTGTGCGCTCTAACACTCACTCACACACACTCCTGACTGTGTGCTCCAACGCTCACACACACTCACTCCTGACTGTGTGCTCTAACACTCACACACCCTCACTCACTACTGACTGTGTGCTCTAACACTCACACACACTCACTCACACCTGACTGTGCGCTCAAACACTCACACACACTCACTCCTGACTGTGTGCTCTAACACTCACAAACACTCACTCACTCCTGACTGTGTGCTCTTACACTCACACACACTCACTCCTGGCTGTGTGCTCTAACACTCGCTCACACTCTCTCCTGACTGTGTTCTCTAACACTCACACACACACACACACACGCTCCTGACTGTGTGCTCTAACACTCACACACACTTACTCACTCCTGACTGTGTGCTCTAACACTCACTCACACACTCTCCTGACTGTGTGCTCTAACAATCACACAGTCACTCACTCCTGACTGTGTCCTCTAACACGCACACACACTCACTCCTGGCTGTGTGATCTAACACTCACACACACTCACTCCTGACTGTGTGCTCTAACTCTCACACACACACACACTCCTGACTGTGTGCTCTAACACTCACACACACTCACTCACTTCGGACTGTGTGCTCTAACACTCACACACACTCACTCACTCCTGACTGTGTGCTCTAACACTCACTCACACACACTCTCCTGACTCTGTGCTCTAACACTCACACACACTCACTCACTCCTGACTGTGTGCTCTAACACTCGCACACACTCTCTCACTCCAGACTTAGTGCTCTAACACTCACTCACACACACACTCCTGACTGTGTGCTCTAACACTCACACACACTCACTCACACATGACTGTGTGCTCTAACACTCTCACACACACTCACACAAACTCTCCTGACTGTGTGTTCTAACACTCACAAACATTCACTCACTCCTGACTGTGTGCTCTAACACTCAAACACACTCACTCCTGACTGTGTGCTCTAACACTCACACACACTCACTCATTCCTGACTGTGTGCTCTAACACTCACACACACACACGCGCTCCTGACTGTGTGCTCTAACACTAACATACACACACTCACTACTGACTGTGTGCTCTAACACTCACACAGACACTCACTCCTGACTGTGTGCTCTAACACTCACACACACTCACTCCTGACTGTGTGCTCTAACACTCACACACACTCACTCCTGACTGTGTGCTCTAACACTGACACACACTCACACCTGACTGTGTGCTGTAACACTCACTCACACACACTCACTCCTGACTGTGTGCTCTAACACGCACACACACTCACTCACTACTGACTGTGTGCTCTAACACTCACACACACTCACTCACACCTGACTGTGCGCTCAAACACTCACACACACTCACTCCTGACTGTGTGCTCTAACACTCACAAACACTCACTCACTCCTGACTGTGTGCTCTTACACTCACACACACTCACTCCTGGCTGTGTGCTCTAACACTCGCTCACACTCTCTCCTGACTGTGTTCTCTAACACTCACACACACACACACACACGCTCCTGACTGTGTGCTCTAACACTCACACACACTTACTCACTCCTGACTGTGTGCTCTAACACTCACTCACACACTCTCCTGACTGTGTGCTCTAACAATCACACAGTCACTCACTCCTGACTGTGTCCTCTAACACGCACACACACTCACTCCTGGCTGTGTGATCTAACACTCACACACACTCACTCCTGACTGTGTGCTCTAACTCTCACACACACACACACTCCTGACTGTGTGCTCTAACACTCACACACACTCACTCACTTCGGACTGTGTGCTCTAACACTCACACACACTCACTCACTCCTGACTGTGTGCTCTAACACTCACTCACACACACTCTCCTGACTCTGTGCTCTAACACTCACACACACTCACTCACTCCTGACTGTGTGCTCTAACACTCGCACACACTCTCTCACTCCAGACTTAGTGCTCTAACACTCACTCACACACACACTCCTGACTGTGTGCTCTAACACTCACACACACTCACTCACACATGACTGTGTGCTCTAACACTCTCACACACACTCACACAAACTCTCCTGACTGTGTGCTCTAACACTCACACACACTCATTTACTCCTGACTGTGTGCTCTAACACTCACTCACACACACACACTCCTGACTGTGTGCTCTAACACTCACACACACTCACTTAAGCCTGACTGTGTGCTCTAACACTCACACACACTCACTCACTCCTGACTGTGTGCTCTAACACTCACTCACACACACTCTCCTGATTCTGAGCTCTAACACTCACACACACACACACACCTGACTGTGTGCTGTAACACTCACTCACCCACACTCACTCCTGACTGTGTGCTCTAACACGCACACACACTCACTCACACCTGACTGTGTGCTCTAACACTCTCACACACACACTCACACACACACTCCTGACTGTGTGCTCTAACACTCACTCACACACACACACTCCTGACTGTGTGCTGTAACACTCACAAACATTCACTCACTCCTGACTGTGTGCTCTAACACTCACACACACTCACTCCTGACTGTGTGCTCTAACACTCACACACACTCACTCATTCCTGACTGTGTGCTCTAACACTCACACACACACACGCGCTCCTGACTGTGTACTCTAACACTAACATACACACACTCACTACTGACTGTGTGCTCTAACACTCACACAGACACTCACTCCTGACTGTGTGCTCTAACACTCACACACACTCACTCCTGACTGTGTGCTCTAACACTCACACACACTCACTCCTGACTGTGTGCTCTAACACTCACACACACTCACTCCTGACTGTGTGCTGTAACACTCACTCACACACACTCACTCCTGACTGTGTGCTCTAACACTCACACACACTCACTCACTCCTGACTGTATGCTCTAACACTCACTCACACACTCTCCTGACTGTGTGCTCTAACACTCACACACACTCACTCACTTCTGACTGTGTGCTCTAACACTCACTCACACACACTCTCCTGACGCTGTGCTCTAACACACACACACACACACACACACACTCCTGACTGTGTGCTCTAACACTCACTCACACACACACACTCCTGACTGTGTGTTCTAACACTCACAAACATTCACTCACTCCTGACTGTGTGCTCTAACACTCAAACACACTCACTCCTGACTGTGTGCTCTAACACTCACACACACTCACTCATTCCTGACTGTGTGCTCTAACACTCACACACACACACGCGCTCCTGACTGTGTGCTCTAACACTAACATACACACACTCACTACTGACTGTGTGCTCTAACACTCACACAGACACTCACTCCTGACTGTGTGCTCTAACACTCACACACACTCACTCCTGACTGTGTGCTCTAACACTCACACACACTCACTCCTGACTGTGTGCTCTAACACTCACACACACTCACACCTGACTGTGTGCTGTAACACTCACTCACACACACTCACTCCTGACTGTGTGCTCTAACACGCACACACACTCACTCACACCTGACTGTGTGCTCTAACACTCTCACACACACACTCACACACACACTCCTGACTGTGTGCTCTAACACTCACTCACACACACACACTCCTGACTGTGTGCTCTAACACTCTCACACACACACTCCTGACTGTGTGCTCTAACACTCACTCACACACACACACTCCTGACTGTGTGTTCTAACACTCACAAACATTCACTCACTCCTGACTGTGTGCTCTAACACTCACACACACTCACTCCTGACTGTGTGCTCTAACACTCACACACACTCACTCATTCCTGACTGTGTGCTCTAACACTCACACACACACACGCGCTCCTGACTGTGTACTCTAACACTAACATACACACACTCACTACTGACTGTATGCTCTAACACTCACACAGACACTCACTCCTGACTGTGTGCTCTAACACTCACACACACTCACTCCTGACTGTGTGCTCTAACACTCACACACACTCACTCCTGACTGTGTGCTCTAACACTCACACACACTCACACCTGACTGTGTGCTGTAACACTCACTCACACACACTCACTCCTGACTGTGTGCTCTAACACTCACACACACTCACTCACTCCTGACTGTATGCTCTAACACTCACTCACACACTCTCCTGACTGTGTGCTCTAACACTCACACACACTCA
Organism: Carcharodon carcharias; assembly: GCF_017639515.1. Lineage (NCBI taxonomy): Eukaryota > Metazoa > Chordata > Chondrichthyes > Lamniformes > Lamnidae > Carcharodon > Carcharodon carcharias. Next base: position 72,521 of record NW_024470778.1, read on the forward strand.
CTCACTTCTGACTGTGTGCTCTAACACTCACTCACACACACTCTCCTGACGCTGTGCTCTAACACACACACACACACACACACACTCCTGACTGTGTGCTCTAACACTCACTCACACACACACACTCCTGACTGTGTGTTCTAACACTCACAAACATTCACTCACTCCTGACTGTGTGCTCTAACACTCAAACACACTCACTCCTGACTGTGTGCTCTAACACTCACACACACTCACTCATTCCTGACTGTGTGCTCTAACACTCACACACACACACGCGCTCCTGACTGTGTGCTCTAACACTAACATACACACACTCACTACTGACTGTGTGCTCTAACACTCACACAGACACTCACTCCTGACTGTGTGCTCTAACACTCACACACACTCACTCCTGACTGTGTGCTCTAACACTCACACACACTCACTCCTGACTGTGTGCTATAACACTCACACACACTCACACCTGACTGTGTGCTGTAACACTCACTCACACACACTCACTCCTGACTGTGTGCTCTAACACGCACACACACTCACTCACACCTGACTGTGTGCTCTAACACTCTCACACACACACTCACACACACACTCCTGACTGTGTGCTCTAACACTCACTCACACACACACACTCCTGACTGTGTGCTCTAACACTCACACACACTCACTCACTCCTGACTGTGTGCTCTAACACTCACACACACTCACTCACTCCAGACTTTGTGCTCTAACACTCACTCATACACACACTCCTGACTGTGTGCTCTAACACTCACACACACTCACTCACACCTGACTGTGTGCTCTAACACTCTCACACACACTCACACAAACAATCCTGTCAGTGTGCTCTAACACTCACTCACACACACTCCTGACTGTGTGCTCTAACACTCACACACCCTCACTCACTACTGACTGTGTGCTCTAACACTCACACACACTCACTCACACCTGACTGTGTGCTCTTACACTCACACACACTCACTCCTGGCTGTGTGCTCTAACACTCGCTCACACTCTCTCCTGACTGTGTTCTCTAACACTCACACACACACACGCTCCTGACTGTGTGCTCTAACACTCACACACACTCACTCACTCCTGACTGTGTGCTCTAACACTCACTCACACACTCTCCTGACTGTGTGCTCTAACAATCACACAGTCACTCACTCCTGACTGTGTCCTCTAACACGCACACACACTCACTCCTGGCTGTGTGATCTAACACTCACACACACTCACTCCTGACTGTGTGCTCTAACACTCACACACACACACACACACTCCTGACTGTGTGCTCTAACACTCACACACACTCACTCACTTCGGACTGTGTGCTCTAACACTCACACACACTCACTCACTCCTGACTGTGTGCTCTAACACTCACTCACACACACTCTCCTGACTCTGTGCTCTAACACTCACACACACTCACTCACTCCTGACTGTGTGCTCTAACACTCGCACACACTCTCTCACTCCAGACTTAGTGCTCTAACACTCACTCACACACACACTCCTGACTGTGTGCTCTAACACTCACACACACTCACTCACACATGACTGTGTGCTCTAACACTCTCACACACACTCACACAAACACTCCTGACTGTGTGCTCTAACACTCACACACACTCATTTACTCCTGACTGTGTGCTCTAACACTCACACACACTCACTTAAGCCTGACTGTGTGCTCTAACACGCACACACACTCACTCACACCTGACTGTGTGCTCTAACACTCTCACACACACACTCACACACACACTCCTGACTGTGTGCTCTAACACTCACTCACACACACACACTCCTGACTCTGTGTTCTAACACTCACAAACATTCACTCACTCCTGACTGTGTGCTCTAACACTCACACACACTCACTCCTGACTGTGTGCTCTAACACTCACACACACTCACTCATTCCTGACTGTGTGCTCTAACACTCACACACACACACGCGCTCCTGACTGTGTACTCTAACACTAACATACACACACTCACTACTGACTGTGTGCTCTAACACTCACACAGACACTCACTCCTGACTGTGTGCTCTAACACTCACACACACTCACTCCTGACTGTGTGCTCTAACACTCACACACACTCACTCCTGACTGTGTGCTCTAACACTCACACACACTCACTCCTGACTGTGTGCTGTAACACTCACTCACACACACTCACTCCTGACTGTGTGCTCTAACACTCACACACACTCACTCACTCCTGACTGTATGCTCTAACACTCACTCACACACTCTCCTGACTGTGTGCTCTAACACTCACACACACTCACTCACTTCTGACTGTGTGCTCTAACACTCACTCACACACACTCTCCTGACGCTGTGCTCTAACACACACACACACACACACACACACACTCCTGACTGTGTGCTCTAACACTCACTCACACACACACACTCCTGACTGTGTGTTCTAACACTCACAAACATTCACTCACTCCTGACTGTGTGCTCTAACACTCAAACACACTCACTCCTGACTGTGTGCTCTAACACTCACACACACTCACTCATTCCTGACTGTGTGCTCTAACACTCACACACACACACGCGCTCCTGACTGTGTGCTCTAACACTAACATACACACACTCACTACTGACTGTGTGCTCTAACACTCACACAGACACTCACTCCTGACTGTGTGCTCTAACACTCACACACACTCACTCCTGACTGTGTGCTCTAACACTCACACACACTCACTCCTGACTGTGTGCTCTAACACTCACACACACACACACCTGACTGTGTGCTGTAACACTCACTCACACACACTCACTCCTGACTGTGTGCTCTAACACGCACACACACTCACTCACACCTGACTGTGTGCTCTAACACTCTCACACACACACTCACACACACACTCCTGACTGTGTGCTCTAACACTCACTCACACACACACACTCCTGACTGTGTGTTCTAACACTCACAAACATTCACTCACTCCTGACTGTGTGCTCTAACACTCACACACACTCACTCCTGACTGTGTGCTCTAACACTCACACACACTCACTCATTCCTGACTGTGTGCTCTAACACTCACACACACACACGCGCTCCTGACTGTGTACTCTAACACTAACATACACACACTCACTACTGACTGTGTGCTCTAACACTCACACAGACACTCACTCCTGACTGTGTGCTCTAACACTCACACACACTCACTCCTGACTGTGTGCTCTAACACTCACACACACTCACTCCTGACTGTGTGCTCTAACACTCACACACACTCACACCTGACTGTGTGCTGTAACACTCACTCACACACACTCACTCCTGACTGTGTGCTCTAACACTCACACACACTCACTCACTCCTGACTGTATGCTCTAACACTCACTCACACACTCTCCTGACTGTGTGCTCTAACACTCACACACACTCACTCACTTCTGACTGTGTGCTCTAACACTCACTCACACACACTCTCCTGACGCTGTGCTCTAACACACACACACACACACACACACACACTCCTGACTGTGTGCTCTAACACTCACTCACACACACACACTCCTGACTGTGTGTTCTAACACTCACAAACATTCACTCACTCCTGACTGTGTGCTCTAACACTCAAACACACTCACTCCTGACTGTGTGCTCTAACACTCACACACACTCACTCATTCCTGACTGTGTGCTCTAACACTCACACACACACACGCGCTCCTGACTGTGTGCTCTAACACTAACATACACACACTCACTACTGACTGTGTGCTCTAACACTCACACAGACACTCACTCCTGACTGTGTGCTCTAACACTCACACACACTCACTCCTGACTGTGTGCTCTAACACTCACACACACTCACTCCTGACTGTGTGCTCTAACACTCACACACACTCACACCTGACTGTGTGCTGTAACACTCACTCACACACACTCACTCCTGACTGTGTGCTCTAACACGCACACACACTCACTCACACCTGACTGTGTGCTCTAACACTCTCACACACACACTCACACACACACTCCTGACTGTGTGCTCTAACACTCACTCACACACACACACTCCTGACTGTGTGCTCTAACACTCACACACACTCACTCACTCCTGACTGTGTGCTCTAACACTCACACACACTCACTCACTCCAGACTTTGTGCTCTAACACTCACTCACACACACACTCCTGACTGTGTGCTCTAACACTCACACACACTCACTCACACCTGACTGTGTGCTCTAACACTCTCACACACACTCACACAAACAATCCTGTCAGTGTGCTCTAACACTCACTCACACACACTCCTGACTGTGTGCTCCAACACTCACACACACTCACTCCTGACTGTGTGCTCTAACACTCACACACCCTCACTCACTACTGACTGTGTGCTCTAACACTCACACACACTCACTCACACCTGACTGTGTGCTCTTACACTCACACACACTCACTCCTGGCTGTGTGCTCTAACACTCGCTCACACTCTCTCCTGACTGTGTTCTCTAACACTCACACACACACACACACACGCTCCTGACTGTGTGCTCTAACACTCACACACACTCACTCACTCCTGACTGTGTGCTCTAACACTCACTCACACACTCTCCTGACTGTGTGCTCTAACAATCACACAGTCACTCACTCCTGACTGTGTCCTCTAACACGCACACACACTCACTCCTGGCTGTGTGATCTAACACTCACACACACTCACTCCTGACTGTGTGCTCTAACACTCACACACACACACACACACTCCTGACTGTGTGCTCTAACACTCACACACACTCACTCACTTCGGACTGTGTGCTCTAACACTCACACACACTCACTCACTCCTGACTGTGTGCTCTAACACTCACTCACACACACTCTCCTGACTCTGTGCTCTAACACTCACACACACTCACTCACTCCTGACTGTGTGCTCTAACACTCGCACACACTCTCTCACTCCAGACTTAGTGCTCTAACACTCACTCACACACACACTCCTGACTGTGTGCTCTAACACTCACACACACTCACTCACACATGACTGTGTGCTCTAACACTCTCACACACACTCACACAAACACTCCTGACTGTGTGCTCTAACACTCACACACACTCATTTACTCCTGACTGTGTGCTCTAACACTCACTAACACACACACACACTCCTGACTGTGTGCTCTAACACTCACACACACTCACTTAAGCCTGACTGTGTGCTCTAACACTCACACACACTCACTCACTCCTGACTGTGTGCTCTAACACTCACTCACACACACTCTCCTGATTCTGAGCTCTAACACTCACACACACACACACACCTGACTGTGTGCTGTAACACTCACTCACACACACTCCTGACTGTGTGCTCTAACACGCACACACACTCACTCACACCTGACTGTGTGCTCTAACACTCTCACACACACACTCACACACACACTCCTGACTGTGTGCTCTAACACTCACTCACACACACACACTCCTGACTGTGTGTTCTAACACTCACAAACATTCACTCACTCCTGACTGTGTGCTCTAACACTCACACACACTCACTCCTGACTGTGTGCTCTAACACTCACACACACTCACTCATTCCTGACTGTGTGCTCTAACACTCACACACACACACGCGCTCCTGACTGTGTACTCTAACACTAACATACACACACTCACTACTGACTGTGTGCTGTAAAACTCACACAGACACTCACTCCTGACTGTGTGCTCTAACACTCACACACACCCACTCCTGACTGTGTGCTCTAACACTCACACACACTCACTCCTGACTGTGTGCTCTAACACTCACACACACTCACACCTGACTGTGTGCTGTAACACTCACTCACACACACTCACTCCTGACTGTGTGCTCTAACACTCACATACACTCACTCACTCCTGACTGTGTGCTCTAACACTCACTCACACACTCTCCTGACTGTGTGCTCTAACACTCACACACACTCACTCACTTCTGACTGTGTGCTCTAACACTCACTCACACACACTCTCCTGACGCTGTGCTCTAACACTCACACACACACACACACACACACACTCCTGACTGTGTGCTCTAACACTCACTCACACACACACACTCCTGACTGTGTGTTCTAACACTCACAAACATTCACTCACTCCTGACTGTGTGCTCTAACACTCAAACACACTCACTCCTGACTGTGTGCTCTAACACTCACACACACTCACTCATTCCTGACTGTGTGCTCTAACACTCACACACACACACACGCGCTCCTGACTCTGTGCTCTAACACTAACATACACACACTCACTACTGACTGTGGGCTCTAACACTCACACAGACACTCACTCCTGACTGTGTGCTCTAACACTCACACACACTCACTCCTGACTGTGTGCTCTAACACTCACTCACACACACACTCCTGACTGTGTGCTCTAACACTCACACACACTCACTTAAGCCTGACTGTGTGCTCTAACACTCACACACACTCACTCACTCCTGACTGTGTGCTCTAACACTCACTCACACACACACCTGACTATGTGCTGTAACACTCACTCACACACACTCACTCCTGACTGTGTGCTCTAACACGCACACACACTCACTCGCACCTGACTGTGTGCTCTAACACTCTTACACACACACTCACACACACACTCCTGACTGTGTGCTCTAACACTCACTCACACACACACACTCCTGACTGTGTGCTCTAACACTCACACACACTCACTTAAGCCTGACTGTGTGCTCTAACACTCACACACACTCACTCACTCCTGACTGTGTGCTCTAACACTCACATACACTCACTCACTCCAGACTTTGTGCTCTAACACTCACTCACACACACACTCCTGACTGTGTGCTCTAACACTCACACACACTCACTCACACCTGACTGTGTGCTCTAACACTCTCACACACACTCACACAAACACTCCTGACTGTGTGCTCTAACACTCACACACACTCACTCCTGACAGTGTGCTCTAACACTCACTCACACACGCTCCTGACTGTGTGCTCCAACACTCACACACACTCACTCCTGACTGTGTGCTCTAACACTAACATACACTCATTCACTCCTGACTGTGTGCTCTAACACTAACATACACACACTCACTACTGACTGTGTGCTCTAACACTCACACACACTCACTCACTCCTGACTGTGTGCTCTAACACTCACACACACTCACTCCTGACTGTGTGCTCGAACACTCACACACCCTCACTCCTGACTGTGTGCTCTAACACTCACACACACTCACTCCTGACTGAGTGCTCTAACACTCACACACACTCACTCACTCCTGACTGTGTGCTCGAACACTCACACACACTCACTCCAGACTGTGTGCTCTAACACGCACACACACTCACTCACACCTGACTGTGTGCTCTAACACTCTCACACACACACTCACACACACACTCCTGACTGTGTGCTCTAACACTCACTCACACACACACACTCCTGACTGTGTGCTCTAACACTCACTCACACACACTCACTCCTGACTGTGTGCTCTAACAAGCACACACACTCACTCACACCTGACTGTGTGCTCTAACACTCTCACACACACACTCACACACACACTCCTGACTGTGTGCTCTAACACTCACTCACACACACACACACCTGACTTTGTGCTCTAACACTCACACACACTCACTTAAGCCTGACTGTGTGCTCTAACACTCACACACACTCACTCACTCCTGACTGTGTGCTCTAACACTCACACACACTCACTCACTCCAGACTTTGTGCTCTAACACTCACTCACACACACACTGCTGACTGTGTGCTCTAACACTCACTCACTCACACCTGACTGTGTGCTCTAACACTCTCACACACACTCACACAAACACTCCTGACAGTGTGCTCTAACACTCAGTCACACACACTCCTGACTGTGTGCTCCAACACTCACACACACTCACTCCTGACTGTGTGCTCTAACACACACACCCTCTCTCACTACTGACTGTGTGCTCTAACACTCACACACACTCACTCACACCTGACTGTGCGCTCAAACACTCACACACACTCACTCCTGACTGTGTGCTCTAACACTCACTCACACACACACACTCCTGACTGTGTGCTCTAACACTCACACACAATCACTTAAGCCTGACTGTGTGCTCTAACACTCACACACACTCACTCACTCCTGACTGTGTGCTCTAACACTCACTCACACACACTCTCCTGACTCTGAGCTCTAACACTCACACACACACACACACACACCTGACTGTGTGCTGTAACACTCACTCACACACACTCACTCCTGACTGTGTGCTCTAACACGCACACACACTCACTCACACCTAACTGTGTGCTCTATCACTCTCACACACACACTCACACACACACTCCTGACTGTGCGCTCTAACACTCACTCACACACACACACTCCTGACTGTGTGCTGTAACACTCACACACACTCACTTAAGCCTGACTGTGTGCTCTAACACTCACACACACTCACTCACTCCTGACTGTGTGCTCTAACACTGACACACACTCACTCACTCCAGACTTTGTGCTCTAACACTCACTCACACACACACTCCTGACTGTATGCTCTAACACTCACACACACTCACTCACACCTGACTGTGTGCTCTAACACTCTCACACACACTCACACAAACACTCCTGACAGTGTGCTCTAACACTCACTCACACACACTCCTGACTGTGTGCTCCAACACTCACCCACACTCACTCCTGACTGTGTGCTCTAACACTCACTCACACACACACTCCTGACTGTGTGCTCTAACACTCACACACACTCACTCACACCTGACTGTGTGCTCTAACACTCTCACACACACTCACACAAACACTCCTGACAGTGTGCTCTAACACTCACTCACACACACTCCTGACTGTGTGCTCCAACACTCACACACACTCACTCCTGACTGTGTGCTCTAACACTCACACACCCAAACTCACTACTGACTGTGTGCTCTAACACTCACACACACTCACTCACACCTGACTGTGCGCTCAAACACTCACACACACTCACTCCTGACTGTGTGCTCTAACACTCACAAACACTCACTCACTCCTGACTGTGTGCTCTTACACTCACACACACTCACTCCTGGCTGTGTGCTCTAACACTCACACACACTCACTCACACCTGACTGTGCGCTCAAACACTCACACACACTCACTCCTGACTGTGTGCTCTAACACTCACAAACACTCACTCACTCCTGACTGTGTGCTCTTACACTCACACACACTCACTCCTGGCTGTGTGCTCTAACACTCGCTCACACTCTCACCTGACTGTGTGCTCTACCACTCACACACACACACACACACACGCTCCTGACTGTGTGCTCTAACACTCACACACACTCACTCACTTCTGACTGTGTGCTCTAACACTCACTCACACACACTCTCCTGACGCTGTGCTCTAACACTCACACACACACACACACACACACACACTCCTGACTGTGTGCTCTAACACTCACTCACACACACACACTCCTGACTGTGTGTTCTAACACTCACAAACATTCACTCACTCCTGACTGTGTGCTCTAACACTCACACACACTCACTCCTGACTGTGTGCTCTAACACTCACACACACTCACTCATTCCTGACTGTGTGCTCTAACACTCACACACACACACGCGCTCCTGACTGTGTGCTCTAACACTAACATACACACACTCACTACTGACTGTGTGCTCTAACACTCACACAGACACTCACTCCTGACTGTGTGCTCTAACACTCACACACACTCACTCCTGACTGTGTGCTCTAACACTCACACACACTCACACCTGACTGTGTGCTGTAACACTCACTCACACACACTCACTCCTGACTGTGTGCTCTAACACTCACACACACTCACTCCTGACTGTGTGCTCTAACACTCACACACACTCACACCTGACTGTGTGCTGTAACACTCCCTCACACACACTCACTCCTGACTGTGTGCTCTAACACTCACACACACTCACTCACTCCTGACTGTGTGCTCTAACACTCACTCACACACTCTCCTGACTGTGTGCTCTAACACTCACACACACTCACTCACTTCTGACTGTGTGCTCTAACACTCACTCACACACACTCTCCTGACGCTGTGCTCTAACACTCACACACACACACACACACACACACACACACACACACACACACACACACACACACACACACACACACACACACACACACACACACACTCCTGACTGTGTGCTCTAACACTCACTCACACACACACACTCCTGACTGTGTGTTCTAACACTCACAAACATTCACTCACTCCTGACTGTGTGCTCTAACACTCAAACACACTCACTCCTGACTGTGTGCTCTAACACTCACACACACTCACTCATTCCTGACTGTGTGCTCTAACACTCACACACACACACGCGCTCCTGACTGTGTGCTCTAACACTAACATACACACACTCACTACTGACTGTGTGCTCTTACACTCACACAGACACTCACTCCTGACTGTGTGCTCTAACACTCACACACACTCACTCCTGACTGTGTGCTCTAACACTCACACACACTCACTCCTGACTGTGTGCTCTAACACTGACACACACTCACACCTGACTGTGTGCAGTAACACTCACTCACACACACTCACTCCTGACTGTGTGCTCTAACACGCACACACACTCACTCACACCTGACTGTGTGCTCTAACACTCTCACACACACACTCACACACACACTCCTGACTGTGTGCTCTAACACTCACTCACACACACACACTCCTGACTGTGTGCTCTAACACTCACACACACTCATTTAAGCCTGACTGTGTGCTCTAACACTCACACACACTCACTCACTCCTGACTGTGTGCTCTAACACTCACTCACACTCACTCACTCCAGACTTTGTGCTCTAACACTCACTCATACACACACTCCTGACTGTGTGCTCTAACACTCACACACACTCACTCACACCTGACTGTGTGCTCTAACACTCTCACACACACTCACACAAACAATCCTGTCAGTGTGCTCTAACACTCACTCACACACACTCCTGACTGTGTGCTCCAACACTCACACACACTCACTCCTGACTGTGTGCTCTAACACTCACACACCCTCACTCACTACTGACTGTGTGCTCTAACACTCACACACACTCACTCACACCTGACTGTGCGCTCAAACACTCACACACACTCACTCCTGACTCTGTGCTCTAACACTCACAAACACTCACTCACTCCTGACTGTGTGCTCTTACACTCACACACACTCACTCCTGGCTGTGTGCTCTAACACTCGCTCACACTCTCTCCTGACTGTGTTCTCTAACACTCACACACACACACACACACGCTCCTGACTGTGTGCTCTAACACTCACACACACTTACTCACTCCTGACTGTGTGCTCTAACACTCACTCACACACTCTCCTGACTGTGTGCTCTAACAATCACACAGTCACTCACTCCTGACTGTGTCCTCTAACACGCACACACACTCACTCCTGGCTGTGTGATCTAACACTCACACACACTCACTCCTGACTGTGTGCTCTAACACTCACACACACACACACACACACACTCCTGACTGTGTGCTCTAACACTCACACACACTCACTCACTTCGGACTGTGTGCTCTAACACTCACACACACTCACTCACTCCTGACTGTGTGCTCTAACACTCACTCACACACACTCTCCTGACTCTGTGCTCTAACACTCACACACACTCACTCACTCCTGACTGTGTGCTCTAACACTCGCACACACTCTCTCACTCCAGACTTAGTGCTCTAACACTCACTCACACACACACTCCTGACTGTGTGCTCTAACACTCACACACACTCACTCACACATGACTGTGTGCTCTAACACTCTCACACACACTCACACAAACTCTCCTGACTGTGTGCTCTAACACTCACACACACTCATTTACTCCTGACTGTGTGCTCTAACACTCACACACACTCACTTAAGCCTGACTGTGTGCTCTAACACTCACACACACTCACTCACTCCTGACTGTGTGCTCTAACACTCACTCACACACACTCTCCTGATTCTGAGCTCTAACACTCACACACACACACACACCTGACTGTGTGCTGTAACACTCACTCACACACACTCACTCCTGACTGTGTGCTCTAACACGCACACACACTCACTCACACCTGACTGTGTGCTCTAACACTCTCACACACACACTCACACACACACTCCTGACTGTGTGCTCTAACACTCACTCACACACACACACTCCTGACTGTGTGTTCTAACACTCACAAACATTCACTCACTCCTGACTGTGTGCTCTAACACTCACACACACTCACTCCTGACTGTGTGCTCTAACACTCACACACACTCACTCATTCCTGACTGTGTGCTCTAACACTCACACACACACACGCGCTCCTGACTGTGTACTCTAACACTAACATACACACACTCACTACTGACTGTGTGCTCTAACACTCACACAGACACTCACTCCTGACTGTGTGCTCTAACACTCACACACACTCACTCCTGACTGTGTGCTCTAACACTCACACACACTCACTCCTGACTGTGTGCTCTAACACTCACACACACTCACACCTGACTGTGTGCTGTAACACTCACTCACACACACTCACTCCTGACTGTGTGCTCTAACACTCACACACACTCACTCACTCCTGACTGTGTGCTCTAACACTCACTCACACACTCTCCTGACTGTGTGCTCTAACACTCACACACACTCACTCACTTCTGACTGTGTGCTCTAACACTCACTCACACACACTCTCCTGACGCTGTGCTCTAACACTCACACACACACACACGCACACACACTCCTGACTGTGTGCTCTAACACTCACTCACACACACACACTCCTGACTGTGTGTTCTAACACTCACAAACATTCACTCACTCCTGACTGTGTGCTCTAACACTCAAACACACTCACTCCTGACTGTGTGCTCTAACACTCACACACACTCACTCATTCCTGACTGTGTGCTCTAACACTCACACACACGCGCTCCTGACTGTGTGCTCTAACACTAACATACACACACTCACTACTGACTGTGTGCTCTAACACTCACACAGACACTCACTCCTGACTGTGTGCTCTAACACTCACACACACTCACTCCTGACTGTGTGCTCTAACACTCACACACACTCACTCCTGACTGTGTGCTCTAACACTCACACACACTCACACCTGACTGTGTGCTGTAACACTCACTCACACACACTCACTCCTGACTGTGTGCTCTAACACGCACACACACTCACTCACACCTGACTGTGTGCTCTAACACTCTCACACACACACTCACACACACACTCCTGACTGTGTGCTCTAACACTCACTCACACACACACACACTCCTGACTGTGTGCTCTAACACTCACACACACTCACTCACTCCAGACTTTGTGCTCTAACACTCACTCATACACACACTCCTGACTGTGTGCTCTAACACTCACACACACTCACTCACACCTGACTGTGTGCTCTAACACTCTCACACACACTCACACAAACAATCCTGTCAGTGTGCTCTAACACTCACTCACACACACTCCTGACTGTGTGCTCTAACACTCACACACACTCACTCACTTCTGACTGTGTGCTCTAACACTCACTCACACACACTCTCCTGACGCTGTGCTCTAACACTCACACACAAACACACACACACACTCCTGACTGTGTGCTCTAACACTCACTCACACACTCTCCTGACTGTGTGCTCTAACACTCACACACACTCACTCACTTCTGACTGTGTGCTCTAACACTCACTCACACACACTCTCCTGACGCTGTGCTCTAACACTCACACACACACACACACACACACCTGACTGTGTGCTCTAACACTCACTCACACACACACACTCCTGACTGTGTGTTCTAACACTCACAAACATTCACTCACTCCTGACTGTGTGCTCTAACACTCAAACACACTCACTCCTGACTGTGTGCTCTAACACTCACACACACTCACTCATTCCTGACTGTGTGCTCTAACACTCACACACACACACGCGCTCCTGACTGTGTGCTCTAACACTAACATACACACACTCACTACTGACTGTGTGCTCTAACACTCACACAGACACTCACTCCTGACTGTGTGCTCTAACACTCACACACACTCACTCCTGATTGTGTGCTCTAACACTCACTCACACACACACTCCTGACTGTGTGCTCTAACACTCACACACACTCACTTAAGCCTGACTGTGTGCTCTAACACTCACACACACTCACTCACTCCTGACTGTGTGCTCTAACACTCACTCACACACACACCTGACTATGTGCTGTAACACTCACTCACACACACTCACTCCTGACTGTGTGCTCTAACACGCACACACACTCACTCGCACCTGACTGTGTGCTCTAACACTCTTACACACACACTCACACACACACTCCTGACTGTGTGCTCTAACACTCACTCACACACACACACTCCTGACTGTGTGCTCTAACACTCACACACACTCACTCACACCTGACTGTGTGCTCTAACACTCTCACACACACTCACACAAACACTCCTGACTGTGTGCTCTAACACTCACACACACTCACTCCTGACAGTGTGCTCTAACACTCACTCACACACACTCCTGACTGTGTGCTCCAACACTCACACACACTCACTCCTGACTGTGTGCTCTAACACTAACATACACTCATTCACTCCTGACTGTGTGCTCTAACACTAACATACACACGCTCACTACTGACTGTGTGCTCTAACACTCACACACACTCACTCACTCCTGACTGTGTGCTCTAACACTCACACACACTCACTCCTGACTGTGTGCTCGAACACTCACACACCCTCACTCCTGACTGTGTGCTCTAACACTCACACACACTCACTCCTGACTGTGTGCTCTAACACTCACACACACTCACTCACTCCTGACTGTGTGCTCGAACACTCACACACACTCACTCAGACTGTGTGCTCTAACACGCACACACACTCACTCACACCTGACTGTGTGCTCTAACACTCTCACACACACACTCACACACACACTCCTGACTGTGTGCTCTAACACTCACTCACACACACACACTCCTGACTGTGTGCTCTAACACTCACTCACACACACTCACTCCTGACTGTGTGCTCTAACAAGCACACACACTCACTCACACCTGACTGTGTGCTCTAACACTCTCACACACACACTCACACACACACTCCTGACTGTGTGCTCTAACACTCACTCACACACACACACACCTGACTTTGTGCTCTAACACTCACACACACTCACTTAAGCCTGACTGTGTGCTCTAACACTCACACACACTCACTCACTCCTGACTGTGTGCTCTAACACTCACACACACTCACTCACTCCAGACTTTGTGCTCTAACACTCACTCACACACACACTCCTGACTGTGTGCTCTAACACTCACTCACTCACACCTGACTGTGTGCTCTAACACTCTCACACACACTCACACAAACACTCCTGACAGTGTGCTCTAAACTCAGTCACACACACTCCTGACTGTGTGCTCCAACACTCACACACACTCACTCCTGACTGTGTGCTCTAACACACACACCCTCTCTCACTACTGACTGTGTGCTCTAACACTCACACACACTCACTCACACCTGACTGTGCGCTCAAACACTCACACACACTCACTCCTGACTGTGTGCTCTAACACTCACTCACACACACACACTCCTGACTGTGTGCTCTAACACTCACACACAATCACTTAAGCCTGACTGTGTGCTCTAACACTCACACACACTCACTCACTCCTGACTGTGTGCTCTAACACTCACTCACACACACTCTCCTGACTCTGAGCTCTAACACTCACACACACACACACACACACACCTGACTGTGTGCTGTAACACTCACTCACACACACTCACTCCTGACTGTGTGCTCTAACACGCACACACACTCACTCACACCTAACTGTGTGCTCTATCACTCTCACACACACACTCACACACACACTCCTGACTGTGCGCTCTAACACTCACTCACACACACACACTCCTGACTGTGTGCTGTAACACTCACACACACTCACTTAAGCCTGACTGTGTGCTCTAACACTCACACACACTCACTCACTCCTGACTGTGTGCTCTAACACTCACACACACTCACTCACTCCAGACTTTGTGCTCTAACACTCACTCACACACACACTCCTGACTGTGTGCTCTAACACTCACACACACTCACTCACACCTGACTGTGTGCTCTAACACTCTCACACACACTCACACAAACACTCCTGACAGTGTGCTCTAACACTCACTCACACACACTCATGACTGTGTGCTCCAACACTCACCCACACTCACTCCTGACTGTGTGCTCTAACACTCACTCACACACACACTCCTGACTGTGTGCTCTAACACTCACACACACTCACTCACACCTGACTGTGTGCTCTAACACTCTCACACACACTCACACAAACACTCCTGACAGTGTGCTCTAACACTCACTCACACACACTCCTGACTGTGTGCTCTAACACTCACACACACTCACTCACACCTGACTGTGTGCTCTAACACTCACACACCCAAACTCACTACTGACTGTGTGCTCTAACACTCACACACACTCACTCACACCTGACTGTGCGCTCAAACACTCACACACTCTCACTCCTGACTGTGTGCTCTAACACTCACAAACACTCACTCACTCCTGACTGTGTGCTCTTACACTCACACACACTCACTCCTGGCTGTGTGCTCTAACACTCACACACACTCACTCACACCTGACTGTGCGCTCAAACACTCACACACACTCACTCCTGACTGTGTGCTCTAACACTCACAAACACTCACTCACTCCTGACTGTGTGCTCTTACACTCACACACACTCACTCCTGGCTGTGTGCTCTAACACTCGCTCACACTCTCACCTGACTGTGTGCTCTACCACTCACACACACACACACACACACGCTCCTGACTGTGTGCTCTAACACTCACACACACTCACTCACTTCTGACTGTGTGCTCTAACACTCACTCACACACACTCTCCTGACGCTGTGCTCTAACACTCACACACACACACACACACACACACTCCTGACTGTGTGCTCTAACACTCACTCACACACACACACTCCTGACTGTGTGTTCTAACACTCACAAACATTCACTCACTCCTGACTGTGTGCTCTAACACTCACACACACTCACTCCTGACTGTGTGCTCTAACACTCACACACACTCACTCATTCCTGACTGTGTGCTCTAACACTCACACACACACACGCGCTCCTGACTCTGTGCTCTAACACTAACATACACACACTCACTACTGACTGTGTGCTCTAACACTCACACAGACACTCACTCCTGACTGTGTGCTCTAACACTCACACACACTCACTCCTGACTGTGTGCTCTAACACTCACACACACTCACACCTGACTGTGTGCTGTAACACTCACTCACACACACTCACTCCTGACTGTGTGCTCTAACACTCACACACACTCACTCACTCCTGACTGTGTGCTCTAACACTCACTCACACACTCTCCTGACTGTGTGCTCTAACACTCACACACACTCACTCACTTCTGACTGTGTGCTCTAACACTCACTCACACACACTCTCCTGACGCTGTGCTCTAACACACACACACACACACACACACACACACACACACACACACACACACACACACACACACACACACACACACACACTCCTGACTGTGTGCTCTAACACTCACTCACACACACACACTCCTGACTGTGTGTTCTAACACTCACAAACATTCACTCACTCCTGACTGTGTGCTCTAACACTCAAACACACTCACTCCTGACTGTGTGCTCTAACACTCACACACACTCACTCATTCCTGACTGTGTGCTCTAACACTCACACACACACACGCGCTCCTGACTGTGTGCTCTAACACTAACATACACACACTCACTACTGACTGTGTGCTCTTACACTCACACAGACACTCACTTCTGACTGTGTGCTCTAACACTCACACACACTCACTCCTGACTGTGTGCTCTAACACTCACACACACTCACTCCTGACTGTGTGCTCTAACACTGACACACACTCACACCTGACTGTGTGCTGTAACACTCACTCACACACACTCACTCCTGACTGTGTGCTCTAACACGCACACACACTCACTCACACCTGACTGTGTGCTCTAACACTCTCACACACACACTCACACACACACTCCTGACTGTGTGCTCTAACACTCACTCACACACACACACTCCTGACTGTGTGCTCTAACACTCACACACACTCATTTAAGCCTGACTGTGTGCTCTAACACTCACACACACTCACTCACTCCTGACTGTGTGCTCTAACACTCACACACACTCACTCACTCCAGACTTTGTGCTCTAACACTCACTCATACACACACTCCTGACTGTGTGCTCTAACACTCACACACACTCACTCACACCTGACTGTGTGCTCTAACACTCTCACACACACTCACACAAACAATCCTGTCAGTGTGCTCTAACACTCACTCACACACACTCCTGACTGTGTGCTCCAACACTCACACACACTCACTCCTGACTGTGTGCTCTAACACTCACACACCCTCACTCACTACTGACTGTGTGCTCTAACACTCACACACACTCACTCACACCTGACTGTGCGCTCAAACACTCACACACACTCACTCCTGACTCTGTGCTCTAACACTCACAAACACTCACTCACTCCTGACTGTGTGCTCTTACACTCACACACACTCACTCCTGGCTGTGTGCTCTAACACTCGCTCACACTCTCTGCTGACTGTGTTCTCTAACACTCACACACACACACACACACGCTCCTGACTGTGTGCTCTAACACTCACACACACTTACTCACTCCTGACTGTGTGCTCTAACACTCACTCACACACTCTCCTGACTGTGTGCTCTAACAATCACACAGTCACTCACTCCTGACTGTGTCCTCTAACACGCACACACACTCACTCCTGGCTGTGTGATCTAACACTCACACACACTCACTCCTGACTGTGTGCTCTAACACTCACACACACACTCACACAAACACTCCTGACTGTGTGCTCTAACACTCACACACACTCACTCCTGACAGTGTGCTCTAACACTCACTCACACACACTCCTGACTGTGTGCTCCAACACTCACACACACTCACTCCTGACTGTGTGCTCTAACACTCACACACCCTCACTCACTACTGACTGTGTGCTCTAACACTCAAACACACTCACTTACACCTGACTGTGCGCTCAAACACCCACACACACTCACTCCTGACTGTGTGCTCTAACACTCACAAACACTCACTCACTCCTGACTGTGTGCTCTTACACTCACACACACTCACTCCTGGCTGTGTGCTCTAACACTCGCTCACACTCTCTCCTGACTGTGTGCTCTAACACTCACACACACACACTCACTCCTGACTGTGTGCTCTAACACTCACTCACACACTCTCCTGACTGTGTGCTCTAACAATCACACAGTCACTCACTCCTGACTGTGTGCTCTAACACTCACACACACTCACTCCTGGCTGTGTGATCTAACACTCACACACACTCAGTCCTGACTGTGTGCTCTAACACTCACACACACACACACTCCTGACTGTGTGCTCTAACACTCACACACACTCACTCCTGACTGTGTGCTCTAACACTCACACACACTCACTCCTGACTGTGTGCTCTAACACTCACTCACACACACACACTCCTGACTGTGTGCTCTAACACTCACACACACTCACTTAAGCCTGACTGTGTGCTCTAACACTCACACACACTCACTCACTCCTGACTGTGTGCTCTAACACTCACATACACTCACTCACTCCAGACTTTGTGCTCTAACACTCACTCACACACACACTCCTGACTGTGTGCTCTAACACTCACACACACTCACTCACACCTGACTGTGTGCTCTAACACTCTCAAACACACTCACACAAACACTCCTGACTGTGTGCTCTAACACTCACACACACTCACTCCTGACAGTGTGCTCTAACACTCACTCACACACACTCCTGACTGTGTGCTCCAACACTCACACGCACTCACTACTGACTGTGTGCTCTAACACTCACACACTCTCACTCACTTCGGACTGTGTGCTCTAACACTCACACACACTCACTCACTCCTGACTGTGTGCTCTAACACTCACTCACACACACTCTCCTGACTCTGTGCTCGAACACTCACACACACTCACTCACTCCTGACTGTGTGCTCTAACACCCGCACACACTCACTCACTCCAGACTTAGTGCTCTAACACTCACTCACACACACACACTCCTGACTGTGTGCTCTAACACTCACACACACTCACTCACACCTGACTGTGTGCTCTAACACTCTCACACACACTCACACAAACACTCCTGACTGTGTCCTCTAACACTCACACACACTCATTTACTCCTGACTCTGTGCTCTAACACTCACTCACACACACACACTCCTGACTGTGTGCTCTAACACTCACACACACTCACTTAAGCCTGACTGTGTGCTCTAACACTCACACACACTCACTCACTCCTGACTGTGTGCTCTAACACTCACTCACACACACTCTCCTGATTCTGAGCTCTAACACTCACACACACACACACACCTGACTGTGTGCTGTAACACTCACTCACACACACTCACTCCTGACTGTGTGCTCTAACACGCACACACACTCACTCACACCTGACTGTGTGCTCTAACACTCTCACACACACACTCACACACACACTCCTGACTGTGTGCTCTAACACTCACTCACACACACACACTCCTGACTGTGTGCTGTAACACTCACACACACTCACTTAAGCCTGACTGTGTGCTCTAACACTCACACACACTCACACCTGACTGTGTGCTGTAACACTCACTCACACACACTCACTCCTGACTGTGTGCTCTAACACGCACACACACTCACTCACACCTGACTGTGTGCTCTAACACTCTCACACACACACTCACACACACACTCCTGACTGTGTGCTCTAACACTCACTCACACACACACACTCCTGACTGTGTGCTGTAACACTCACACACACTCACTTAAGCCTGACTGTGTGCTCTAACACTCACACACACTCACACCTGACTGTGTGCTGTAACACTCACTCACACACACTCACTCCTGACTGTGTGCTCTAACACGCACACACACTCACTCACACCTGACTGTGTGCTCTAACACTCTCACACACACACTCACACACACACTCCTGACTGTGTGCTGTAACACTCACTCACACACACACACTCCTGACAGTGTGCTCTAACACTCACACTCACTCAGTTAAGCCTGACTGTGTGCTCTAACACTCACACACACTCACTCACTCCTGACTGTGTGCTCTAACACTCACACACACTCACTCACTCCAGACTTTGTGCTCTAACACTCACTCACACACACACTCCTGACTTTGTGCTCTAACACTCACACACACTCACTCACACCTGACTTTGTGCTCTAACATTCTCACACACACTCACACAAACACTCCTGACAGTGTGCTCTAACACTCACTCACACAAACTCCTGACTGTGTGCTCCAACGCTCACACACACTCACTCCTGACTGTGTGCTCTAACACTCACACACCCTCACTCACTACTGACTGTGTGCTCTAACACTCACACACACTCACTCACACCTGACTGTGCGCTCAAACACACACACACTCACTCCTGACTGTGTGCTCTAACACTCACAAACACTCACTCACTCCTGACTGTGTGCTCTTACACTCACACACACTCACTCCTGGCTGTGTGCTCTAACACTCGCTCACACTCTCTCCTGACTGTGTTCTTAACACTCACACACACACACACACGCTCCTGACTGTGTGCTCTAACACTCACACACACTCACTCACTCCTGACTGTGTGCTCTAACACTCACTCACACACTCTCCTGACTGTGTGCTCTAACAATCACAGTCACTCACTCCTGACTGTGTCCTCTAACACTCACACACACTCACTCCTGGCTGTGTGATGTAACACTCACACACACTCAGTCCTGACTGTGTGCTCTAACACTCACACACACACACACACACACACACACACACACACTCCTGACTGTGTGCTCTAACACTCACACACACTCACTCACTTCGGACTGTGTGCTCTAACACTCACACACACTCACTCACTCCTGACTGTGTGCTCTAACACGCACTCACACACTCTCTCCTGCCTCTGTGCTCTAACACTCACACACACTCACTCACTCCTGACTGTGTGCTCTAACACTCACACACACTCACTCACTCCAGACTTTGTGCTCTAACACTCACTCACACACACACTCCTGACTGTGTGCTCTAACACTCACACACACTCACTCACACCTGACTGTGTGCTCTAACACTCTCACACACACTCACACAAACACTCCTGACTGTGTGCTCTAACACTCACACACACTCATTCACTCCTGACTGTGTGCTCTAACACTCACTCACACACACACACTCCTGACTGTGTGCTCTAACACTCACACACACTCACTTAAGCCTGACTGTGTGCTCTAACACTCACACACACTCACTCACTCCTGACTGTGTGCTCTAACACTCACACAGACTCACTCACTCCAGACTTTGTGCTCTAACACTCACTCACACACACACTCCTGACTGTGTGCTCTAACACTCACACACAGTCACTCACACCTGACTGTGTGCTCTTACACTCTCACACACACTCACACAAACACTCCTGACTGTGTGCTCTAACACTCACACACACTCACTTAAGCCTGACTGTGTGCTCTAACACTCACTCACACACACACTCCTGACTGTGTGCTCTAACACTCACACACACTCACTTAAGCCTGACTGTGTGCTCTAACACTCACACACACTCACTCACTCCTGACTGTGTGCTCTAACACTCACTCACACACACACCTGACTATGTGCTGTAACACTCTCTCACACACTCTCACTCCTGACTGTGTGCTCTAACACGCACACACACTCACTCGCACCTGACTGTGTGCTCTAACACTCTCACACACACACTTACACACACACTCCTGACTGTGTGCTCTAACACTCACTCACACACACACACTCCTGACTGTGTGCTCTAACACTCACACACACTCACTTAAGCCTGACTGTGTGCTCTAACACTCACACACACTCACTCCTGACTGTGTGCTCTAACACTCACATACACTCACTCACTCCAGACTTTGTGCTCTAACACTCACTCACACACACACTCCTGACTGTGTGCTCTAACACTCACACACACTCACTCACACCTGACTGTGTGCTCTAACACTCTCACACACACTCACACAAACACTCCTGACTGTGTGCTCTAACACTCACACACACTCACTCCTGACAGTGTGCTCTAACACTCACTCACACACACTCCTGACTGTGTGCTCTAACACTCACACACCCTCACTCACTACTGACTGTGTGCTCTAACACTCAAACACACTCACTTACACCTGACTGTGCGCTCAAACACTCACACACACTCACTCCTGACTGTGTGCTCTAACACTCACAAACACTCACTCACTACTGACTGTGTGCTCTTACACTCACACACACTCACTCCTGGCTGTGTGCTCTAACACTCGCTCACACTCTCTCCTGACTGTGTGCTCTAACACTCACACACACTCACTCACTCCTGACTGTGTGCTCTAACACTCACTCACACACTCTCCTGACTGTGTGCTCTAACAATCACACAGTCACTCACTCCTGACTGTGTGCTCTAACACTCACACACACTCACTCCTGGCTGTGTGATCTAACACTCACACACACTCAGTCCTGACTGTGTGCTCTAACACTCACCCACACACACACTCCTGACTGTGTGCTCTAACACTCACACACACTCACTCCTGACTGTGTGCTCTAACACTCACACACACTCACTCCTGACTGTGTGCTCTAACACTCACACACACTCACTCACTCCTGACTGTGTGCTCTAACACTCACACACACACACTCACTGCAGACTGTGTGCTCTAACACTCACACACTCTCACTCCTGACTGTGTGCTCTAACACTCACACACACTCACTCACTCCTGACTGTGTGCTCGAACACTCACACACACTCACTCCAGACTGTGTGCTCTAACACGCACACACACTCACTCACACCTGACTGTGTGCTCTAACACTCTCACACACACACTCTCACACACATTCCTGACTGTGTGCTCTAACACTCACTCACACACACACACTCCTGACTGTGTGCTCTAACACTCACACACACTCACTTAAGCCTGACTGTTTGCTCTAACACTCACACACACTCACTCGCTCCTGACTGTGTGCTCTAACACTCACACACACTCACTCACTCCAGACTTTGTGCTCTAACACTCACTCACACACACACTCCTGACTGTGTGCTCTAACACTCACACGCACTCACACCTGACTGTGTGCTCTAACACTCTCACACACACTCACACAAACACTCCTGACTGTGTGCTCGAACACTCACACACACTCACTCCTGACAGTGTGCTCTAACACTCACTCACTCATACTCCTGACTGTGTGCTCCAACACTCACACACACACACTCCTGACTGTCTGCTCTCACACTCACTCACGCACACTCACTCCTGACAGTGTGCTCTAACACTCACTCACACACACTCCTGACTGTGTTCTCCAACACTCACACACACTCACTCCTGACTGTGTGCTCTAACACTCACACACCCTCACTCACTACTGACTGTGTGCTCTAACACTCACACACACTCACTCACACCTGACTGTGCGCTCAAACACTCACACACACTCACTCCTGACTGTGTGCTCTAACACTCACACACACTCTCTCCTGACTGTGTGCTCTAACACTCACACACACACACAGACGCTCCTGACTGTGTGCTCTAACACTCACACACACTCACTCACTCCTGACTGTGTGCTCTAACACTCACACACACTCACTCACTCCTGACTCTGTGCTCTAACACTCACACACACACACACACACACACACACACTCCTGACTGTGTGCTCTAACACTCACTCACACACACTCACTCCTGACTGTGTGCTCTAACACTCACTCACACACACACACTCCTGACTGTGTGCTCTAACACTCACAAACACTCACTCACTCCTGACTGTGTGCTCTTACACTCACACACACTCACTCCTGGCTGTGTGCTCTAACACTCGCTCACACTCTCTCCTGAATGTGTGCTCTAACACTCACACACACACACACACACACTCCTGACTGTGTGCTCTAACACTCACTCACACACACACAATCCTGACTGTGTGCTCTAACACTCACACACACACACTTAAGCCTGACTGTGTGCTCTAACACTCACACACACTCACTCACTCCTGACTGTGTGCTCTAACACTCACTCACACACACTCTCCTGATTCTGAGCTCTAACACTCACACACACACACACACCTGACTGTGTGCTGTAACACTCACTCACACACACTCACTCCTGACTGTGTGCTCTAACAGGCACACACACTCACTCACACCTGACTGTGTGCTCTAACACTCTCACACACACACTCACACACACACTCCTGACTGTGTGCTCTAACACTCACTCACACACACACACTCCTGACTGTGTGCTGTTACACTCACAGACACTCACTTCAGCCTGACTGTGTGCTCTAACACTCACACACACTCACACCTGACTGTGTGCTGTAACACTCACTCACACACACTCACTCCTGACTGTGTGCTCTAACACGCACACACACTCACTCACACCTGACTGTGTGCTCTAACACTCTCACACACACACTCACACACACACTCCTGACTGTGTGCTCTAACACTCACTCACACACACACACTCCTGACAGTGTGCTCTAACACTCACACACACTCACTTAAGCCTGACTGTGTGCTCTAACACTCACACACACTCACTCACTCCTGTCTGTGTGCTCTAACACTCACACACACTCACTCACTCCAGACTTTGTGCTCTAACACTCACTCACACACACACTCCTGACTGTGTGCTCTAACACTCACACACACTCACTCACACCTGACTGTGCGCTCTAACATTCTCACACACACTCACACAAACACTCCTGACAGTGTGCTCTAACACTCACTCACACACACTCCTGACTGTGTGCTCCAACGCTCACACACACTCACTCCTGACTGTGTGCTCTAACACTCACACACACTCACTCACACCTGACTGTGCGCTCAAACACACACACACTCACTCCTGACTGTGTGCTCTAACACTCACAAACACTCACTCACTCCTGACTGTGTGCTCTAACACTCGCTCACACTCTCTCCTGACTGTGTTCTTAACACTCACACACACACACACACGCTCCTGACTGTGTGCTCTAACACTCACTCACACTCACTCACTCCTGACTGTGTGCTCTAACACTCACTCACACACTCTCCTGACTGTGTGCTCTAACAATCACAGTCACTCACTCCTGACTGTGTCCTCTAACACTCACACACACTCACTCCTGGCTGTGTGATGTAACACTCACACACACTCAGTCCTGACTGTGTGCTCTAACACTCACACACACTCACTTACTTCGGACTGTGTGCTCTAACATTCACACACACTCACTCACTCCTGACTGTGTGCTCTAACACGCACTCACACTCACTCACTCCAGACTTTGTGCTCTAACACTCACTCACACACACACTCCTGATTGTGTGCTCTAACACTCACACACACTCACTCACACCTGACTGTGTGCTCTAACACTCTCACACACACTCACACAAACACTCCTGACTGTGTGCTCTAACACTCACACACACTCATTCACTCCTGACTGTGTGCTCTAACACTCACTCACACACACACACTCCTGACAGTGTGCTCTAACACTCACACACACTCACTTAAGCCTGACTGTGTGCTCTAACACTCACACACACTCACTCACTCCTGACTGTGTGCTCTAACACTCACACACACTCACTCACTCGAGACTTTGTGCTCTAACACTCACTCACACACACACTCCTGACTGTGTGCTCTAACACTCACACACAGTCACTCACACCTGACTGTGTGCTCTAACACTCTCACACACACTCACACAAACACTCCTGACTGTGTGCTCTAACACTCACACACACTCACTTAAGCCTGACTGTGTGCTCTAACACTCACTCACACACACACTCCTGACTGTGTGCTCTAACACTCACACACACTCACTTAAGCCTGACTGTGTGCTCTAACACTCACACACACTCACTCACTCCTGACTGTGTGCTCTAACACTCACTCACACACACACCTGACTATGTGCTGTAACACTCACTCACACACACTCACTCCTTACTGTGTGCTCTAACACGCACGCACACTCACTCGCACCTGACTGTGTGCTCTAACACTCTCACACACACACTCACACACACACTCCTGACTGTGTGCTCTAACACTCACTCACACACACACACTCCTGACTGTGTGCTCTAACACTCACACACACTCACTTAAGCCTGACTGTGTGCTCTAACACTCACACACACATACTCACTCCTGACTGTGTGCTCTAACACTCACACACACTCACTCACTCCAGACTTTGTGCTCTAACACTCACTCACACACACACTCCTGACTGTGTGCTCTAACACTCACACACACTCACTCACACCTGACTGTGTGCTCTAACACTCTCACACACACTCACACAAACACTCCTGACTGTGTGCTCTAACACTCACACACACTCACTCCTGACAGTGTGCTCTAACACTCACTCACACACACTCCTGGCTGTGTGCTCCAACACTCACACACACTCACTCCTGACTGTGTGCTCTAACACTCACACACTCTCACTCACTACTGACTGTGTGCTCTAACACTCAAACACACTCACTTACACCTGACTGTGCGCTCAAACACTCACACACACTCACTCCTGACTGTGTGCTCTAACATTCACAAACACTCACTCACTCCTGACTGTGTGCTCTTACACTCACTCACACTCACTCCTGGCTGTGTGCTCTAACACTCGCTCACCCTCTCTCCTGACTGTGTGCTCTAACACTCACACACACTCACTCACTCCTGACTGTGTGCTCTAACACTCACTCACACACTCTCCTGACTGTGTGCTCTAACAATCACACAGTCACTCACTCCTGACTGTGTGCTCTAACACTCACACACACTCACTCCTGGCTGTGTGATCTAACACTCACACACACTCAGTCCTGACTGTGTGCTCTAACACTCACACACACACACACACACACTCCTGACTGTGTGCTCTAACACTCACACACACTCACTCCTGTCTGTGTGCTCTAACACTCACACACACTCACTCCTGACTGTGTGCTCTAACACTCACACACACTCACTCACTCCTGACTGTGTGCTCTAACACTCACACACATACACTCACTCCTGACTGTGTGCTCTAACTCTCACACACTCTCACTCCTGACTGTGTGCTCTAACACTCACACACACTCACTCACTCCTGACTGTGTGCTCGAACACTCACACACACTCACTCCAGACATTGTGCTCTAACACGCACACACACTCACTCACACCTGACTGTGTGCTCTAACACTCTCACACACACACTCTCACACACACTCCTGACTGTGTGCTCTAACACTCACTCACACACACACACTCCTGACTGTGTGCTCTAACACTCACACACACTCACTTAAGCCTGACTGTTTGCTCTAACACTCACACACACTCACTCGCTCCTGACTGTGTGCTCTAACACTCACACACACTCACTCACTCCAGACTTTGTGCTCTAACACTCACTCACACACACACTCCTGACTGTGTGCTCTAACACTCACACGCACTCACACCTGACTGTGTGCTCTAACACTCTCACACACACTCACACAAACACTCCTGACTGTGTGCTCTAACACTCACACACACTCACTCCTGACAGTGTGCTCTAACACTCACTCACGCACACTCCTGACTGTGTGCTCCAACACTCACACACACACACTCCTGACTGTCTGCTCTAACACTCACTCACGCACACTCACTCCTGACAGTGTGCTCTAACACTCACTCACACACACTCCTGACTGTGTTCTCCAACACTCACACACACTCACTCACTACTGACTGTGTGCTCTAACACTCACACACACTCACTCACACCTGACTGTGCGCTCAAACACTCACACACACTCACTCCTGACTGTGTGCTCTAACACTCACAAACACTCACTCACTCCTGACTGTGTGCTCTAACACTCACACACACTCTCTCCTGACTGTGTGCTCTAACACTCACACACACACGCTCCTGACTGTGTGCTCTAACACTCACACACACTCACTCACTCCTGACTGTGTGCTCTAACACTCACACACACTCACTCACACCTGACTGTGTGCTCTAACACTCACTCACACGCACTCTCCTGACTCTGTGCTCTAACACTCACACACACACACACACACACACTCCTACTCCTGACTGTGTGCTCTAACACTCACTCACACACACTCACTCCTGACTGTGTGCTCTAACACTCACTCACACACACACACTCCTGACTGTGTGCTCTAACACTCACAAACACTCACTCACTCCTGACTGTGTGCTCTTACACTCACACACACTCACTCCTGGCTGTGTGCTCTAACACTCGCTCACACTCTCTCCTGAATGTGTGCTCTAACACTCACACACACACACACTCACTCACTCCTGACTGTGTGCTCTATCACTCACACATACTCACTCGCACCTGACTGTGCGCACTAACACTCACACTCACTCACTCCTGATCTTGTGCTCTAACACTGACACACATTCACTCACTACTGACTTTGTGCTCTAACACTCACACACACTCACTCACTCCTGACTGTGTGCTCTAACACTCACACACACTCTCTCTCTCCTGACTGTGTACTCTAACACTCACACACACTCACTCACTCCTGACTGTGTGTTCTAACACTCACGCACACTCACTCCTGACTGTGTGCTCTAACTCTCACTCACACACACTCACTCACTCCTGAGTGTGTGCTCTAAATCACACAGACACACTCCTGACTGTGTGCTCCAGCACTCGCACACTCTCACTCCTGACTGTGTGCTCTAACACTAACATACACTCACTCACTCCTGACTGTGTGCTCTAACACTCACACACACTCACTCCTGACTGTGTGCTCTAACACTCACACACACTCACTCCTGACTCTGTGCTCTAACACTCACACAAACTCACTCCTGACTGTGTGCTCTAACACTCACACACACTCACTCCTGACTGTGTGCTCTAACACTCACACACACTCACTCACTCCTGACTGTGTGCTCGAACACTCACACACACTCACTCACTCCTGAGTGTGCGCTCTAACACACACAGAAACAATCCTGACTGTGTGCTCCAGCACTCACACACTCTCACTCCTGACTGTGTGCTCTAACACTAACATACACTCACTCACTCCTGACTGTGTGCTCTAGCACTAACATACACATACTCACTACTGACTGTGTGCTGTAACACTCACACACACTCACTCACTCCTGACTGTGTGCTCTAACACTCACACACACTCACTCCTGACTGTGTGCTCTAACACTCACACACACTCACTCCTGACTGTGTGCTCTAACACTCACACACACTCACTCTTGGCTGTGTGCTCTAACACTCGCTCACACTCTTTCCTGACTGTGTGCTCTAACACTCACACACACACACACACACACACGCTCCTGACTGTGTGCTCTAACACTCACACACACTCACTCACTCTTGACTGTGTGCTCTATCACTCACACACACTCACACCTGACTGTGTGCTCTAACACTCACACACC
Source organism: Carcharodon carcharias (assembly GCF_017639515.1). Taxonomy (NCBI): domain Eukaryota; kingdom Metazoa; phylum Chordata; class Chondrichthyes; order Lamniformes; family Lamnidae; genus Carcharodon; species Carcharodon carcharias. The sequence continues at coordinate 103,663 of NW_024470778.1, forward strand.
CTCTCTCACTACTGACTTTGTGCTCTATCACTCACACATACTCACTCGCACCTGACTGTGCGCTCTCACACTCACACACACTCACTCCTGACCTTGTGCTGTAACACTCACACACATTCACTCACTACTGACTGTGTGCTCTAACACTCACACACACTCACTCACTCCTGACTGTGTGCTCTAACACTCACACACACTCACTCTCTCCTGACTGTGTGCTCTAACACTCACACACACTCACTCACTCCTGACTGTGTGTTCTAACACTCACACACACTCACTCCTGACTGTGTGCTCTAACACTCACTCACACACACTCACTCACTCCTGAGTGTGCGCTCTAACACACACAGACACACTCCTGACTGTGTGCTCCAGCACTCACACACTCTCACTCCTGAGTGTGTGCTCTAACACTAACATACACTCACTCACTCCTGACTGTGTGCTCTAACACTAACATACACACACTCACTACTGACTGTGTGCTCTAACACTCTCACACACTCACTCACTCCTGACTGTGTGCTCTAACACTCACACACACTCACTCCTGACTGTGTGCTCTAACACTCACACACACTCACTCCTGACTGTGTGTTCTAACACTCACACACACTCACTCCAGACTGTGTGCTCTTACACGCACACACACTGACTCACACCTGACTGTGTGCTCTAACACTCTCACACACACACTCACACACACACTCCTGACTGTGTGCTCTAACACTCACTCACACACACACTCCTGACTGTGTGCTCTAACACTCACACACACTCACTCACACCTGACTGTGTGCTCTAACACTCACACACACTCACTCACACCTGACTGTGTGCTCTAACACTCACACACACTCACTCACACCTGACTGTGTGCTCTAACACTCTCACACACACTCACACAAACATTCCTGACTGTGTGCTCTAACACTCACACACACTCACTCACACCTGACTGTGCGCTCAAACACTCACACACACTCACTCCTGTCTGTGTGCTTTAACACTCACACACACACACACACGCTCCTGACTGTGTGCTCTAACATCTCACACACTCACTCACTCCTGACTGTGTGCTCTAACACTCACTCACACACTCTCCTGACTGTGTGCTCTAACAATCACACAGTCACTCACTCCTGACTGTGTGCTCTAACACTCACACACACTCACTCCTGGCTGTGTGATCTAACACTCCCAGACACTCACTCGTGTCTGTGCGCTCTAACACTCACACACACTCACTCCTGACAGTGTGCTCTAACACTCACACGCACTCACTCCTGACAGTGCGCTCTAACACTCACACACACTCACTCCTGACTGTGCGCTCTAACACTAACATGCACACACTCATTATTGACTGTGCGCTCTAACACTCACACACACTCACTCCTGACTGTGCGCTCTAACACTAACATACACACACTTATTACTGACTGTGTGCTCTAACACTCACACACACTCACTCCTGACTGTGCGCTCTAACACTAACATACACACACTCATTACTGACTGTGCGCTCTAACACTCACACACACTCACTCACTCCTGACTGTGCGCTCTAACACTCACACACACTCACTCACTCCTGACTGTGCGCTCTAACACTCACACACACTCACTCCTGATTGTGCGCTCTAACACTAACATGCACACACTCATTACTGACTGTGCGCTCTAACCCCTGGTTTTCTCTTGTTTAGAGGTCTGACTTCCTTGGCTTTCAGTCAGAGCAAATAGTCCGGCTCCTTTTCCAGGTTTGTGAAGCTCTGCTCTTCCTGCATTCGCAGGGGTACATTCACCGCTCCCTCACTTCCCACGCTGTGCAACTCGTCACCCTGGATCTTGCCAAGATCTCCAACCTGGAATATCTGCTGGAGAGGTACCTTTATAACAGAGAACCCCCCTATCAGAGGGAGCACAGTCCACACATACATACATGGACACATACACTCACTCACTCACTCAGGAGAGGTACCTATATTACAGAGAGTCCACCTATCAGAGGGAGCACACTCCACACACACGGACACACACACTCACTCACTCACTCAGGAGAGGTACCTATATTACAGAGAGTCCACCTATCAGAGGGAGCACACTCCACACACACGGACACACACACTCACTCACTCACTCAGGAGAGGTACCTATATTACAGAGAGTCCACCTATCAGAGGGAGCACACTCCACACACACACATGGACACACACACACTCACTCACTCAGGAGAGGTACCTATATTACAGAGAGTCCACCTATCAGAGGGAGCACACTCCACACACATACATGGACACACACACTCACTCACTCACTCAGGAGAGGTACCTATATTACAGAGAGTCCACCTATCAGAGGGAGCACACTCCACACACACACACACACACACACATAGACACACACTCACTCACTCACTCAGGAGATGTACCTATATTACAGAGAGTCCACCTATCAGAGGGAGCACACTCCACACACACATGGACACACACACTCACTCACTCACTCAGGAGAGGTACCTATATTACAGAGAGTCCACCTATCAGAGGGAGCACACTCCACACATACATGGACACACACACTCACTCACTCACTCAGGAGAGGTACCTATATTACAGAGAGTTCACCTATCAGAGGGAGCACACACCACACACACATGGACACACACACACTCACTCACTCACTCAGGAGAGGTACCTATATTACAGAGAGTTCACCTATCAGAGGGAGCACACTCCACACACACGGACACACACACTCACTCACTCACTCAGGAGAGGTACATATATTACAGAGAGTTCACCTATCAGAGGGAGCACACATCGCACACACGGACACACACACACACACTCACTCACTCAGGAGAGGTACCTATATTACAGAGAGTTCACCTATCAGAGGGAGCACACTCCACACACACATGGACACACACACACTCACTCACTCAGGAGAGGTACCTATATTACAGAGAGTTCACCTATCAGAGGGAGCACACATCACACACACGGACACACACACTCACTCACTCACTCAGGAGAGGTACCTATATTACAGAGAGTTCACCTATCAGAGGGAGCACACTCTACACACACACACATGGACACACACTCACTCACTCACTCAGGAGAGGTACCTATATTACAGAGAGTTCACCTATCAGAGGGAGCACACTCCACACACACACATGGACACACACACACTGACTCACTCACTCAGGAGAGGTACCTTTATAACAGGGAGTCCACGTATCAGAGGGAGCACGCTCCACACACACGGACACACACACTCACTCATTCACTCAGGAGAGGTACCTATATTACAGAGAGTTCACCTATCAGAGGGAGCACACTCCACACACACACATATGGACACACACACACACACTCACTCACTCAGGAGAGGTACCTATATTACAGAGAGTTCACCTATCAGAGGGAGCACACTCCACACACACATGGACACACACACACTCACTCACTCAGGAGAGGTACCTATATTACAGAGAGTTCACCTATCAGAGGGAGCACACATCACACACACGGACACACACACACACACACTCACACACTCAGGAGAGGTACCTATATTACAGAGAGTTCACCTATCAGAGTGAGCACACTCCTCACACACACACTCACACACTCAGGAGAGGTACCTTTATAACAGGGAGTCCACCTATCAGAGGGAGCACGCTCCACACACACGGACACACACACTCACTCACTCACTCAGGAGAGGTACCTATATTACAGAGAGTTCACCTATCAGAGGGAGCACACTCCACACACACACACACATGGACACACACACCCACTCACTCACTCAGGAG